>NC_085088.1:7935484-7972984 GCF_963422355.1 Corticium candelabrum | reverse complement strand
ATAGAACCTCGTCTTTTAGAAGAGCAGTGTGAGTTTCACCCTGGTAAAGGTACCTTGACCAAATCTGTGTATTGAGACTGAGACAGATCATCAAAAAAAAGCTCTAGAGTATAACTCTTGATGTGCATATATGTATAGACTTGTCGAAATCCTTTGATTCGGTCTCTAGACATGCCTTCTTTCACAGTTACTGAGAAATCATAGAATAGAGAAAGAACTCTGCAGATTGATTCTTGACATCTATGATAACACTGGATATGTTGTTAAGACTAAAAGTAGAAACTCAGACAGATTCAGAATAATCACAGGGGTAAGGTAAGGCTGCTACTTATCTCCTGTTCTGTTCAATATCCATACAGACAAAATTGTTTGTAAAGTTCTCTCTGTGCCTGTAGGTACTACTGGCATTTAAAATGACTAAAAGCTGAGAATGGTCTATACATGAATTATCTCATGCACAAAGTTACAGTGAGATCAGAGCAGGAATGTCACAGATGACTTGGCAATCATATCAAAGTCTCTTACTGGTTTACAACAATCTGTTGATGCTCTACACAAATCATGTAGCAAATGTGGGGCATGAGTTTCAATGTTGACAAGACAAATGGCCTAAGAATGGGGCATGCAAGAGCTGTCATTTCCATTAATTACTGGTCATCAGTTAAAATTCTTGATGACTTTCATACCTGGACAGCGTCATCCACAAAATCAGGTAGATGTTCCAAAAAATTGACAACACACTAGTTAAAGCATGTACAACATTCAAATACTGGCGGAAACAAATACTTACTAAGAGGAGTTTTTGGGAACAGTTAAACTGTGATTAATCAAGAGTGTTGACGCTGCCAACTCTGTTATATGGTTGACAAGACCTGGCCAGTGACTTGTGAGAATATTAGACGGTTATCTACATCACATATGAGATGTATCAGGACAATTCTAGATGTATCACTGTAGCATAAGATCTCCAATAAAGAAAAACCCTATTGATTTGCAAATAAAAAGACGAGATTGCAATGGGGGCATGTCATTAGAACAGATAACAGCCAACCTCGAAAACAGCTGTTCCGAAAGCAGGCTATCAAATCAGTAGCGAACAGCTCATGGAACACAAAAATGCGAAGTTGATACACTACATTAAGATTAAAATCATTAGATATGTTGGTTGAATTGGCTATAAACCATCATGTTTGGCATTTGGTTCTGCTAAACCTAAACTCGTAGTGGCTATGGCTAAAATTCATGTTCATGTTCAGGTGCACATGTGTGTGTGTGTGTGTGTGTGTGTGTGTGTGTGTGTGTGTGTGTGTGTGTGTGTGTGTATGTGTGTGTGTGTGTGTGTGTGTGTGTGTGTGTGTGTGTGTGTGTGTGTCTGTGTGTGTGTGTGTGTGTGTGTGTGTGTGTGTGTGTGTGTGTGTGTGTGTGTGTGTGTGCGAGCGTGTCTGTGTGTGTGTGTGTGCATGCGTGCACACATGTGTTTTCACCTTCTCAGTATTGCTAGATGCCTTCATTACTTGGGAATGAATACAGAGTTGATCTCTTGACCCAAGGATACTCACACAAGGTCTATCAAAAAGTGCACACATAACATTATGCACATAAATTTAATTAGCACAACTAAATCAAACATTAGATATCAACTTCATATGCATGCATACATTATTACAACACAAGACAATGTGTCTACTAACACTAATCTAAATTCAGTAGCGTACCACACTCTTCTTAAAGGATGCCAGACAATCACGAATTTAATCTAGATGTTTAACCTAGACCTTGTCCAACCTGCACCAACCTCTCAAGCCTTGGTATCAAGCACATTCATCTTGGAGAACGATGTACCCCTTCTTTACTTGTTCTACTGTATCAGCAGTGTCTACATAAACCCTTCAGGGGCGTACCCAGGCATGTTTCCAGGTTGCCCAGAAACCCCACCAAGAAGTGGGTGTCACCCTTACTGTTAGCACGAGTGTCAAGGTTGCATCAGTTGACTTTGACTGATTTTGTATCACAATCTAGTACTGTAACAACTCATGGCAATTGCAAGTGGCATAGATTTGTTGGAGCTTTACCATATAATCCTGCAGATTGCTTAATTAAAACATGCTACACCCCCTATGTATCCAAATATCTATTATCTTTTAAGAATATTTTGCATGCTACAGGCAACAACAGCAGAGTGTGAAAGATCTGTCTCAGTGATACGTCGCATGAGATCATCAATAGGATGAGTAAGACTAAAAAGTCTTGCCTTACTTCACATCAACTATTCAATGAAATTTTACCTCAATGCCATAATTGATATATTTGCAAGGAAGCATCCAAGACTTTTTAGAGACAATGCTGTAGATTATTTTAAGAAGACATTTGTTAGATCCTTAAATTGATGCCATACAGATGTAGCAAACAAGCTTGGATTTAGACATAAATGACAACTACGCTGCTTTGTGTTATCAATATTGATATTGATATTAATTCCTGTTAATATAACTTTGGAAACCCTACCAAATAAATCCTGGGTACACCCCTGCTCTTTGTCACCAAATGATGACAGAACAGTGCCAAAATAATGACTACTAGTCCTACCCCGCCCTTTGGGAGATAGCAATCTAACTTTGCGCGTTTAGACTACATGCAGTAACAATACACGCGACCTACAGTATTACTCTATGAATCTTACACACTCTAGCCAGTGCAGTTTGCACTCTAAGCATTTCCTGTTGTCGTTGTATTTACTCGGGTCAGAGTTTTATCTCTAGGGCTAGCATCCCCATCTCAGACTCTTGACACATAATAACGTCATGATCGCAGACTCTTCCAACATAATAATGTCATGATCTATTCGTGGAGAATGACGCTACTTCCATGAAAGAAGACGCACCTTCCGTGACACTCGGACCTATGCACGCATGCACAAACAGCCCGGTGAGCCAGCTTAATTAAACTCTGACTGCAGTGGACGCATCTTGCACTCTACTATACCAGTTGGGAATTATAGAATGCCGTACAGTGACTGGCGAGCCCACGTCACATTCGCATACTCGGTTAGTTGAACAAACAAACTCCAGCACATCTCATTTCAGAATGCCAAAGTCTCGTTTCTGGCTGTTGGAAGCAGTCTAGGTGAAATCTGACTCGACTGTTCGTCTTGGACAATCAAACTCGAACCGGGCGCTACGTTTCATTATGATCCGAGACCGGTGTTGTGTCGATCGGCACGTTACAAACATCCAGACATCCAGACAGAAGCGGAGTTGGTGTATTACAGTATAGGATTGTTGCCAAAGTAGACCAGATGTTTGCAGTGGTCTTTCACAATACTGAGGAAGGGTGGCAAATAAAGTGGAACTATAGTATGGAAGAATCAGTCAATATCTGACCAATTAATTAAGCCATGCCAAGTAAAACAGTACCCAAATAGAAGGCACTGCTGACTTGTCACCAAGTTTCTGGTGACCTGTCGCCACATGCTTGTCCCTGTCAACAAAAGTTTGGCGACATGGTAACAGTTCAAATGGACAACCCTGTGTACCATTGACACACGAAAAACTTAAGTAGATCAACACAAAAGAAAAAAGAGTCTTCCAGCAAAAGCCAGCAGCAAAACATTTACACCAACTTTTTCTATTCTAAGAATTTGACTCCACAATTCAGATAGCCACTTTCCCTACATCAGAACCTTCAGAGAGACTCGGCTTAATTTGTGATTCATTGTGTGTTTCTCACAGTTTGAAAAAACCACATGCTTCTGGTTGACATAAGGTATTAGCGCTCTAGCTACCTACGCAGCTATTATGATAGAATTCCAGCATCAACATCAACAATCCCAGCATGTCCACAATAATGACGTCATGCAAGGTCAACCAGACTGTAGCAATCTTTCATTTTACAAGAACAGTTTATTCATGTCTGAAAAGCCCAGGGTCTTGCTGGACATGAACAATTCAAACATACCCATCTGCAACAGCTAATGTGAAAGCAATTGCTTACCTGGCTCTCAAATATATGTTGAGATAGCCAAGCATAATGTCCCACACATATTGAATCTCACCCTTTGACAATGACAAACAATTTCAGTGATGCTAAAAATTATTATCATGTGAAGCACTGCAGAAGCATCTTTCAATCAATAGCTATTAAAGTCATTTTGTTCATTTACCATCTCATCACAAAACACAACAAATGCCAAAAGAAGCCATGAGTTGGTTTGGTTACCGTTAAGGTTAGGGAACAAGTCAGGGTTAGAGCCACTCTTTCTAAACAAGTTATGGTTTTCAGCAACTGCAAAATTTCAGTCAAAACCCATCCTTTCATTGTATTGATATTAACTTAAGAATGTCAACTGATGACATGGCCAGTCTATCTGTGAAGAGGATTGAGGCTAAAAGGACACAAATAAATGCACCTTCTCCTACCTATAAGTAGTGCTCTTCAACTCTTGTATAACTTGCGATAACTGTGAATGTGTTCTAGATGAATATATAATCACAGGCACATTTCTCCTCACTCCATGACCTATAGAAAAAACAAAATACTTTAATAAAAATCCTGTTGCATTAATTGATCAATGACATTCTTAGGACAATAAGTCATAATTAAATCGCATAAGAATTCTCATTAATAATCTCTCCCCTTTTTGATCTCTTATGTACAAGCACTTCAGTTAACAGGAGGTTAAGCACATTAACTGTAAACTTTGGAAAAACTACCTAAGCACGTAGAACAGAAGCTGGCTGTTCAGCTGTCAATAAATTCCACAAAAGTTGATGCAACCTACAGTACAGATTTGCAATGCTGATCTGCATATGAAAGATCATTTGATACCCTGTATACAGTGTATAAGATACTCTCAGACAATAACTAAAAGTACATTTATTTAATTAAGTAAATTCTACATTTCAATGTCAGATAAAAAGACAAGAATTTTAATCTACTGTGGCTTTCCTTACCTTCACACACTGTTTTGTCAACAAGACTTACTAGCTACTATAAATCAATAAATGTTTGTAAACTTCCCTCATGTGTCTTGAACACGTGCGTGGAAGTGACGAGGCTCAATAAATATCCGGGTAGGTGCCTGCCAACATACCTACGTCGTTCTCAATGTGTCTCTGATTTCTTGGGTTGCAAAAGCCAATTCGTTGACAGGACACTACACAGTACCCTAAGCCAAGAAAGCCGTTTTGGCCCCACCCAAACAATAAAGACGATCATTCAGACAGCATTGTATGTGCATGCACATGGATATTTGGGCTACAAATCTTAGCAAGCAATTTAAGTTAGTAAATTCTTTGCAAGTTGCAAAGTTTATGAAATTAATAGCTTAGAAATTCTATAATAATTCACAGTATTACAATCATTGCAGCAATGACAAATGACAAATGACAAACTTCTAAACTAACAAAAAACAACAAGTGCAATGTACAGTTGACACAAGACACTGCATAACCATTCATTTGATTTCAAATGTTTATTGTAAATAAAGAGATAATCAAATCCATATTTAAAGTACCTGAAGATAACTCACTGAGTGCTATCTAGTATAGGAGTTTATGGTACACAAACAGAACTATAAGAATGGTGTGAAAAAACACTATCTAATCAATGACATCAATCAATAACATCATAGTTTCACCCAAAATGCCCCTAAACCATTACCTTTTCTTATTTCACTCAACCTTAGTCACAGGGACACATAAACTGTAAAACTTCAAACTGTCTGTAAAACTATGGTCCATTTGACTCTTTCCACAACATCAAGACAGTGACACATACCATAAGTTCACATACTCAAGTAAAGCAAAGCACACAATGGCTGACAAAACCCTAATAATGCAATAAATTTCTATTATTAGAATTTCAAACTTTAAAAAAGTCACACGAAATCCAATCAAATTGACTCTAATTGCTTCTCAGCCTTCAACTGCTTATACTGTCTACAAATCCTTAAGCCCTAGTTCACAATATATGGACAACCAAGAGTTGAGTCACAACACATCAGAAAATGCAAGCACATGCACGCACGCACGCACGCATGCACGCACGCACGCACACACACACACACACACACACACGCACATACGCGCACACACACACACACACACACATACACACACACACACACACACACACACATGCACACACACACACACACACACACACACACACACACACACACACACTTCTTCTATTTTGCTACTAAACAATAAGATCACGACTTCCATTCAGCAGTTGCTTACAATTTGTCTTTGATGAGCATGTTCATGTGCAAGAGTCCAATTCTAGAACGCCATACTCAATGACACATACTGCAAACGTTCTTTGTACAAGTAGTCAAGTATTCTGGGGTATAGTTGTGACGTATTAGTCTCTTTCCTTCAATCTTGTCAATTCTACCTTCCCCATAACAATCTGAACCTAATCTCTGTGTCTTAGAGTGTGTTTAAACCTCAACTTTTGACCACCGGTTTTTCTTGGTGCATCTAACAACCCGTATAGCACCCATTTGATAAACATCTCTCGTCCATTCTTGCAACATGACCTACCCATTTAGTTGCTGTTGAGTCAACATGTATTCAATTCCTGTTATTTCAGTTCTTTGAAGCACTTCTATATTTGTCACTCTTTCCGACCAATGAATTTTTAGTATTCGATGCAGACAGCAAAGGTGAAATTTTAGATACTAAACATTTCTTCTATATAGCGTCCACGTTTGTGATCCATACAGAAGAGTTGCAAGAATGACTGCTTTGCAAATTTTGATTTTAGTCTTTATTCTTCTTCCTTGTTGACTCTATAATCTTGATTGAAGTGCACCATATACTCTATTTGCTTCTTGCAGGCGTGCAGCAACGTCCTTATCACTACAATCCTCTCAAAGAACACTGCCAAGGTAAGAGAAAGAGGATACCCTCTTTAGTACTTCACCATTCACAAAAATGTCCTTGCCAGCATTTACTATACCTGAAACATGCACTCCGTTTTCTTGATATTATTTGCAATGCAAAACTGATAGCTGCTTTTGCAAAAGAGTTTACAATTTCTTGTATATCATCTGCAGAATGTGCTACCAGAGCACAGTCATCTGCAAAGAGCAGATCTCTCTTAGTTTTGTAGTTACAGTTTTACATTTCATCAGAAATCTGAAAAGATTGAATAAACCACCATCCATACGAAATTGAAGTGAGACTCCTCTATTTTCAGCTCGACCATTCATTTCATTTAGCATTGCAGTAACAAACAGAGCAAACAGACTGAGTGCTAATACGCAGCCCTGCTTTACTCCTGTTTGCACAACAAAGCTGTCTAATTTTTCACCTTCAGATATGACTTCTGCATTCATTCCTTCGTGTAGCTGTCTCACTAAATTTACAAATTTGGGTGGGCAACCCAATTTTGTCAAGACTTTCCACATTGCCTCTCGATAAACTGAATCAAAAGCCTTGGTCCATCTATAAAGACCATGTACAATAGTTTATGTTGCTCCTTGCATTTTCTTGTAACTGTCTCAGGGTAAATACCATGCCCGTGGTGCTTCTTCCTTTGCGAAAGCCACATTGGGACTCAGAAAGAGTTTCTTCTCCTATTGAGTCTACCAGCCTATTCAAGAGAATTCTTGATAAGACTTACCAGCAGTGGACAATAATGAGATTCCACGTCAGCTTCCAGTCATTTTTGTCACCTTTTCTCTTGTAGATTGTGACTATTTGGGCATCTTTCAGGTCCTTTGGTACAATTTCTGTATCCCAAATGTGTAACATGACCTTGCCAATTTCCTCTGTAAAAGAGGAAATTGACCTACCCTTTAATAAAACTCAGCTGCAAGACCATCAAGACCAGCAGATATTCCAAGTTTTAGAGATTTGATTGCAGAATATATTTCTTCAGGTGTTGGTGCTTCATCAATGTCTTTATGAAGTAATTGCTGTGAAATCATATCTACAACCAATGTATCAACCATGGTATTCCTGTTGAGTACGGAGCAAAAGTGACACTTCCAGCGAGCAAGAATTTCTGATTTGTCTGTTGGTAATTGACCATCCTCATTGCAAAGTGGTGCAGGACACGTAAGACTTGGACCAATAACTTTTTAGCTCACCATAAAACTTTTTGTCATTTCCATCTGCCAAATGCTTGATCTTCCTGCCACTGATCTCGTAGATGTCGTAATTTGCGCTAAGTTATCCTTTTCAGTTCTTGAAAGGTCTAATTGAGTGTGAAAGATTGTGCATTTTGCTGTAATTTTACGTAAGCATTATGTTTCTTTCTTAGCAGATCTTGTATTTCATCATTGTTTCTGTCAAACCCAGTCTGCTCTTATTCTTTTGTACCCTATTGTTTTCTTTGCTTCTTCTATCATTGCCATCTTGAGTCTATGCCATGTACCCTCTGGTTCATCAGAAGCTCTCAATTCCATATTAACCAAAATTTTAAAACAATCAACAACACTCGGATCAATCACTTGATCTACATCAAATTTTTTCACTGTACTAGTAGTGAAATGTAGTTTGGTTATAAGTTTAAATTTGATGGTTGACATTACTAACCGATGGTCTGTCCAACATTCAGCACTTCTAAGTAAGTACACAAGTCAACTAGATATCTTGCACATCTCTTTTCCTAGTGATGACGTGATCAAGTTGATGCTTAGCAGCTAGCAGTGTGACCGTGCATGTTTCCAAGTTGTTTTAGTTTATCCGGTAACTTGAAATCTAGTATTAGTAATGCTCAGTTGATGACTAGAACAGAGTTCTAACAACAGACAACCATTTTCATTTTCATTGCCAACTCCGTGACGTCCAATGATCCCAGGCCAAGACTTACAGTCACGACCAACTCTTGCATTAAAGTCAGCCATAACAATGAGTTTGTCATCTGCTGGAATTTTCACAAGCAGATCATGAAGTCGGTCGTAAAACAAATTCTTTGCTGCATCATCAGAAGTAAGTGTTGGAGCATACACACTTACAAATGTTACAGATCTGTCTTTGGTCAAAAGTAACCTCAAAGACATTAGTCGATCTCTATAAGCATGGGAAAATCAGTAAGCTTACTCACATTGTTTCTTCTGATGGCAAAACCAACATCTGATTCTTGTTTGATTCCTGATGGTTTACCTGACAAGAATCCAGGGTTCTCCCCAGGGCATTTGAGCGTAGCGCTGTGCTACGCTTAAATTTCTACTTCACTCTCAGAGATCACTGACTTGAGATTGTCTAGGTACGCTCCAGATACCAGATAGCAAGTGCATGTGAAGGAAACGTAATCTTAATGATGTAATTTGCATGTTTAGAATCTACCTACTACGTAGGCGGCTTGAAGAAAGCCAATACTGAATAGGACTGTTGATTAACCACTTTGCAAAAATAGTTCCAGTCAGATTCCAACGGCTGTGCCACTTCAAAGTCGCCGCTGCATTTCTTCTCCAGTAACGTGTTTTGCTTTCACTTCAGAGTTTGTATTCTGTTGTAGTTTTCGAGTGGCACCGGCGCCCGTCAATCTAGCGGTATCAGTCACACATTATTTCAGCGGATTTACGAGCATATTTCACAGCACGTTCTAGAGCCAGAAGTGGCGGTCAATTAGAAGAGCATGAAACTCCCGAAGGCAAAAGCAGAGATCCATTCCAAGAGAACAGTGACCCAGTCTGTACTGTGCCTCCACCTAAGCGTTCTCATCACAGGTTATCTGGTTTTGAACCAGCTTGGAGTCAGGAGTTCCCCTGGGTGCAGCTCATTGAGACGCCCGCCTGCCAAGGCATGATGTGCCAACTGTGCAGAAAACTTTGTCGTCGTCCTAAGTCGTCGGTTGTTAGGAGGGCATTGTTAGGAGGGCAATATGGGTAGACCTCCCCTGTACAACAATGACCTAGTATACTCTAAAACAACATGAAACGTCAGAGTGCCATAACGCAGCTAAGATGCTGGAAGTTAGTCTCTGAATGTCTAGAGAAGATGGAGGGATACAGGAAGCGTTTGCAGCTGTAGAAAGTGGGGAAAAGAAAGCTATGGTTGGGGCCATAAAGTGTTTGTATTGGCTATGTAAACAAGACATACCACACACCACTAAGTACGTGCCACTGCTGGACCTTGCCAAATCTCTGGGTGCCGCGTATCTGAATGATCTCCACTTGGGCGGTAACGCTCACTACACGTCTAACATTTTGTGCAGGAAGCAGTCATGTCATTGGGTAGCACTATCAGTAGAAACTGTTTTGATCTGCTGAGAGCATTACCGTCTTTTGCCTTGATGTGTGATGAAACAACAGACAATGCCGTTATCAAGGAAGTCATTATCTACGCACGCTATTTTGATTCAGACCGAAAGATCCAAACAGCATCTATTGGCATGTCAGAAGTTCCCGATGGGAGTGCCAAGACTATTGTAGGGGTACTTAGGCAGCTTTGTGACAGAGAGAAACATGATATTGACCACAAACTTTGTGACTTTTCAGAGTGACGGAGTGGCAGTGATAATTGGGACTCGAGGTGGTGTTGCTGCGCTATTGAAGGGTAGATCACCCTGGGTTATTGCCAACCACTGCATTGCCCATAGGCTAGTGCTAGCAGCTGGTCAAGCTGCAAATGAAATACCTTATGTGAAGAAGTTCAAAGCTATCCTGGATCAGCTGTATCAATTTTATGAGAATTCTGCTGTTCGTACTGCTGGACTGAAGAAAATACAAGATGTGTTAAATGTACCTCAAATGAAACTGACACAGGCAAAAGATGTTAGGTGGTTGTCTCATGACCGTACTGTTGGTAACCTTCGTCGATGCCTGCCTGCAGTTATTACCAGCTTGGAATGAGAGGCTTCAGAGCGCCATGATGCTCAAGCTCTAGGACTGGCCACGTTTTTGAAGTCATACAGATTTGTTGCAATGCTTCTCATGCTCTCTGATGTACTGCCACCACTGGCTTCTTTATCGCATGCTTTCCAAAGGAAAGATCTTGACTACAGTATAGTGAAGCCTCTTGTTATTGCTGTAATAGCTACTTTGGACAAAATGAAGACCACCCTTGGGCAACATTACTCTTCATTTCAGTGAGTAGTGGAAGAAGATCTCCATGCCTTTGACATTTCCACTGCAATGTCTGATACCTTCAAAGCAGGTATATATGACCCATTCCTGGATGCTTTAATCTGTCATACTAAGAGACGTTTGACATCGATCTACTGCAGGCCTTCAGTATTTTTGACGTCAGGAGCTGGCCAGAGGTACTATCTGATGACTTCAGTAATGATCACCTGGATACCTTAGCTGATAACTATTCACCTACCATCGTAGACAAAGAAAAGCTACAAAAAGAGTAGAATTTATTCAGATCATGCTTTGCCGCATCCTCATCTGATTCTTTACCATACCGAACCATGGGGGCCAAGTGATGGCTACAATTGTGAAGAAAGAGAACCTTTTGTCAGTGTTTCCAAACATTTGTAACCTTGCAGCCATTGCCCAGCTAATCCCTGCTTCCACTGCTGACTGTGAGAGGGGCTTCTCTGCACTGAATAGGATAAAGACACCTCTGAGAAACCGTCTGAGCAACAAAATCACAGTGCAGCTGCTGTTATCTCTATTGAAGGTCCATGTTAAGAAAACTTTGAATTTAACGCTGCATGTCTGGAGTGGGCTTCCAAGAGGAAAAGACGCATCACAATATTGTAACAAAGTCAGCATAATTTAATTATACAGTGGACAGCTTGTACGATTGAACACACTTTTGCTTACTACTCTCTAACTTAGCAGCAACCTTAGGATATGAACTCAGTCACTGTTTCAAGCAATGATTATGAATAAATAGTATGTCGTTGTGTTTATGCATTCAACTGTGTCACAGCGTGTATGTAGCAAGCGTGCGCTGCTACTTAGACTAGCAAACAGGTTTGTCAATGCATGGTTGCAAGTCACAGAAATATCTTCAACAGTTGTCCATGCTAAATGTTCGTACTCTTCCAACTAATGGGTTACTGATAGATGACAGCCTGTAAACAACTAGTATAGATGATTTTGCGGCAAGTCTAATATATTGATAATAGATTAGTATTGCAATTGGGACTTTGTGTCGTGACGTCATTGAATGGGCGTGGTCTTAGGGGAGGGGCTAGCGCTACGCTTTCCTGAAATCCTAGGGAGAACTCTGGAATCTGTATCCATCACCCCCAAACATTTCATCAAAACTTCCAGAATCAGCAAGCCTCGTTTCTGATAGCGCTGCAATGTCTATTCCAAAACGAAGAAGTTCAAAGGTTATATTAAAGCGCTGGTCTTCTTTCAGGACAATCAGACGTGTCATGATCAATCATAGACCTAATTCCAACAAGAAATTTTCTTGATGACCACAAAAACCTTGAGATGACGACTTGTCAGACTTCTTAGAAGTGATAAGTGTCACAAAAGCAGTTGCCGTAAACTGACTGCAACATTCTGAACGAAAGAATTAGACATACAACAAGATTAGAGTGAATGTACGATTTTCCAGCCTGTACACGCACTTTTACAAAAAGAAACATTCCTACTGATGGAACGATAATCGGGACAACCGGTAGACGGTGAGTATCATAGGTTTGAAGGGTAACCTTCCCTTTGTGCCCAGCAGCTCCACTTGAAACCAACCGTTAGCAAGAAAATTTGAAAATTTTTGAGTTCAAGTTGACCTGATGATGTTGAGCTGTCACTGTTTACTCCTGATTAGTTTGCTAGGTAAGCTGACCTTTGTTAATGACAAGCAACCACAGAGTTCAGCAAACTCTGGGTGCCGCCATCACACATCCAACACATAAACACACACACACACACACACACACACACACACACACACACACACACACACACACGTGCACACACACACACACACACACACACAATGGATACATTAAGCCTTCACATTGTCCAATGTCAGTCATAAGGTCAGTTATGAAGATACCTCCCTGCTTCTAGAGACAAGGCCTCCATGAGCTACATGGAAGCTTAAGGCCAGCGCTGACAATCCACCTGGAGCTTGGCCAGAATCATCCAGGGGCACTGACTATGACGCAGCTCTGGAACTGGACACCAAGGCCCACACATACCCGTCTGCTGCATGATGTGACTGCCAAGCCAGCGGTCATGTCTACCTCAATGACCAGGTACTCATTTATACTCCTGAGTTGAGAGAGGCAACTGCATGTGAGTTCATTTCCTAAGGGAATTACGCCTGTGCCTATCCCATACTTGAATCTGCGACCCAAAGGTCCTGGATGTTTCCATTCTCCAAATGTAACTCTCTAACCAACTGAGCTAGAGACGCCAGCCACATATGCACGCACGCACGCACACATGCACACACATGCACACACATGCACACACACACACACACAGCCTTATACGTCAACATTCCTTACTAATGTGTATTAAATTCCCAGATGTACCACGTGTTTACAGCCTTAATTAACTGCCATTGTAATTACATCATCTTTAATCAAACTCACAAATGTATCCAGTCAAACTCGACAATAGAACTCAGTTCTATCTTGTGCATCACATTGCATCAGATCACATCAACCTGCCCCACCTAGGCAACATACTTTGATGCACTGGTACAAAGCACCAGCCATCATATAGTATTGCAAACTGAGGTTAACTAATTCAGTACCATGACGATACTGATAGGAAGCATTTTACAGAGAAATTTATGATCTACAGTCCGTCAGCTAACGTCCATTCCCGTAGGGCCTCGCTTTTGTTTTTAGCACGCTGGTCCATATAGCTCCATGTGCTCCGCCACGACGAAATAGGCATTTTATTGCAATACATAAGATTAAGACTCTTCGGTAATCCCAGAAGACACGTGTTACATAGTATGACATACGGGCTCATTGTCTGAACACCTGCGAAGTCAACAGCACAATTTGAGACCTTGTATGGGGAGAGGAAAGTTGCATGGTGAACGCCATGCTAAGCCGGAAGTGGCAACTCAACTACTCACTGCAACACCGTTGAGTCGACACACCACTAGACGCTTTTCTCACTAGAAGTTTGTCTACCGTGCTATCATCGTACGATGTTGTCAGAAAACTAGATTCTTTGAGACGGCCATATAGCTAGGCTAAAATCCGTCTCACAGTTATAATGCAAAATCAGTGCATTCTATCACAATTGTGTACACTTCTACCTTCATTTTGGGTAGATAGGCTGTGCTCACACCGCCTGAAACCGATTTAGAACACCACTTGCTATAATAGGCTATTGCCAAATATGGAATATTGTGACGTAGCGTTAACGGCAAACAGACAAACAGACAGACAGACAAGCGGCCGATCAATTTCTGTATCGCTGTTTGAGAAATTTTATACGGTAAACAATATAAATGTTTGGAATGATCTAAATTTTAATGTTTCAATGATTCATTACTTATCAACTGAACTCGGTTGTAAAATTATGAAAGCACATGTAACCAGTAGCACGTATAATAAACAGTCACATGAAGGTTCGACACCTGATGACTGCGTGAGTAATTCATCAGATAAATCAGCAGCTCCAGCCAACGTTCTCGTTCTTTTCAAGTCCTGTTGCCAAGCTAGTGATGTGCACAACAAACTAAGCGTCTTTCCCGTTCCAGTAGGACTTTCCAAAATTCCATTTTCTCTCTGAAATATTAGCAAACAGAGATCGCTCACTCACTCTATGTCTAACAGCAGTAAAAATGGTGTTTGTTCTAGCACCTCGCGTAGACACTGAAGAACCTTTTCCATATATTCCTGTTGGCAACTATACGGTTGAAAGGGAAACTGTACGTCAAGACCATTCACATCAACTGCCGCCATAACTGCACGCGTTCTGTTTGGAAGTCCGAGGAGATACAGCGCCAGAGCCATATATGGCTCTGCATAGCGCCAGAACCGCTAGACGGCTCTGCGTAGTGCCTCAAAACTATTTTAAGACTTGCGTCTAAACGCTTTTAAACTATTTGCAAATCTACAGTTAATAGTGACGCTCTTCTATGTATAGCTGTGTGGAAACCTCGCAGTTTGTATTTTCCTTGTGGGCTTGCGAGGCACATGACCACCACTCTCTATAGTGAAATCAATGATTCAATCTGATCTAGATTATTGCGTTGTTGTATGGAATAATGGGACTGCGGGCATAGCAAAGCGGATTCAGAGAGTTGAAAAAAGGTTTTTGAGAGTACTTTCTGGCCTGAAACCAAGGCAATCTACTGGAAATATGTCTTCTGTCTTCTCTAAATTTGGTCTCCAATCACATCAGGCCAGACACTCTTCCTACCTAGGTACACTCGGTCACCGGTGTCTACATTCTCTAGCTCCTAGCAGTGTCAACTTCCGGTATCACTCTCTTGAAAATTATCATTATCACACTCGTCTTACTCAATCAGGACTACATATGCCTAATCCAAACACTGAAGCACTTTGGCAGTCTTCATTTTATCGTGCTCAAAAGTTCTGGAATTCTCTTCCATGTAGGCTAAGAATAGTCTCTAAAGTCTCTAATTTTAATTAAGCAGCATCTACGGAATTTCTGTTACAGTTAGATTCATGTGTTCTAAATATTAGATAATGTTTCACCTAGACTGCTTAGTATGCATGTTAGCGTAAATATTCATGTATGTGTGCTTGGTACGGTACCCGGAAGATCGACCGCTGAGTTGAGGGTTTTCCGTAGTAAAAGAAATACAAATACAATACAAATACAAATACAAATACCACAGTCATACCATAGTGCGCAGCACACTATCCTATGGTGTGTGCGTGCGTGCGTGCGCCGTGCGCGCGTGTTTGTGTGTGTGTGTGCGTGCGTGCGTGTGTGCGTGTGCGTGCGTGTGTGTGTGTGTGTGTGGTGTGTGTTGTGTGTGTGTGTGTGTGTGTGTGTGTGTGTGTGTGTGTGTGTGTGTGTGTGTGTGTGTGTGTGTGTGTGTGTGTGTGTGTGTGTGTGTGTGTGTGTGTGTAAGCTCCAGGAGAAAACGGCATATCTGCTGAGTTGCTGAAGTTGGAGGAGGCGAAACCATCTGCTGGCTTACTTCACTGTTCAACTTCATCTGGAGCAGCGAGAGTATCCCCTCAGATTGGTTGAACCACCTCATTGTCCCTCTTCACAAGAAGGGAAGTCGTTCCGAGTGCGACAACTATAGAGGCATTGCACTCCTGAGCATTCCCAGCAAGCTTTTTACTCGTGTTAAATTGAACATGCAGGATCAAACCCAGAGCGGAGGCCCTCTTGCGTGAGAACCAGTGTGGTTACCGCAAGGGCAGAGGTGCACCGACTAACTCTTTTCTCTCAGGGTGTTGATGGAAAAAGCCAGGGAGTACCATCGTTCTTTATACATCTGTTTTGTAGACCTTCGTAAGACCTACGATTCAATCAATAGAGCAGCTTTCTGGTCTGTTCTTCAGTATTGTTACCACTTGCCATATAAGCTGCTCAAAATCATTGAAGCATTGCACAGTAACACTTCTGCCGCTGTAAGGACCTATGGTAAAATCTCAGATCATTTCTCTGTTTCTAGTGGTGTCAAACAGGGTTGTGTACTTGCTCCAACCCTATTCAACCTCTACTTTGACTCTGTAATTCGACTTGTCATTACTGATCACCAACCCGATGTAGGTGTGTGCTTGTCATATCGTCTGGATGCTGACCTGGTAGGAAACAGGAAGAAGCTTACATCAGAGGTGTCAGTGTCAGACCTTGAATATGCTGATGATATGGCATTGATATCTGATTCTTATGAAATTCTAGTCTCCTTGCTGAAATCTCTGGATTCGTCTTGCCATCACATGGAGCTTACCATCAATTACAAGAAGACCAAGCTTCTAGCTGTCCTACTGGAGCTGATGCCCATTCTCCATCTCCCATTTCCTTGCATCCTGATTGTGATCCAGTTGAGGTGGTACCATACTTTCAGTACCTTGGAAGTTATCTTTCTAATAATTGCTCCATGGATGTTGAGATATCAACACGGATAACCAACGCATCTCAGGTATATGGGTCACTTAATCGCATCATTTGGCACCAGAGGAAGATTAAGTCTAGTACCAAGCTGAACATCTTTGTCTCTGTAGTTCTTTCCATTCTTTTATATGGTTTGGAAACAGCAGTACTTCTGGAGCCGCAGATACATCGCTTACAGAGCTTGTGATGAGAAGCCTCCACTCCATCCTTGGAGTGTCTCTATGGGACGGGAAGAGAGACACCTCCATCAGAAAGATAGCCAACCTACAAAGAATCTCCACCATGCTGACACAGAGACCTCTTCAGTTATTGGGGCACATCTTGCGCATGGATGAGTGTCGTCTACCAAGGAAGCTTTTGGTGTGTGCATCACCCCAAGGTAGACGTTCAGTCGGAGGCCAGAGAATGAGATGGAACAATTTGGTACTGAGGGATTTAAGGAATTGCAATCTTGATGGGGTTTGGAGGATACTAGCAGAAGATAGGAATGAGTGAAGGCATCAGATCTGGGCTGCCACACAGGAAGTAAATTTCAAGAAGGAAGAACAAGAGAAATACCGCAAGGATGAGCAGAAACGTCGCCGCGAAGCAAGGCAAACGACATCAGAGTTTGCTATAGCTATACTGCAGCTTTGATGGTTGTGGATTTACTGCTGTAAATCATGCCGGCCTTGTAAACTACCAGAGACAGAAACATGGTCAGTCCCTGACTAGTCAATGTCAGTACTGTAACCAAACATTCCGCTAACAAGGCCTCCACAACCACGAGCGTTTCTGCTGTCAGAGAACATCCACTCCGCCGATATAGCCTATGGTGACCTTGGCCTGCATCGTTTTTTATTGAAATGAACGCAGCGTGAAGTGAAGTGTGTGTGTGTGTGCGCGCGCGCGTGTGTGTGCGTGCGTGTGTGCGTGCGTGCGTGTGTGCGTGCGTGAAGTTCTTTTACTGAACCCTCCAAAAGGGTGCCCCACGGACATGGTATTCCAGTTAGTACCCGTGACTCAGGGAAGAAGTCCATGGGAACTTCAGTGTCACTGAAGTAATAGACCACAGTTACCCTACCTAGAGGGTGATGACGACATAATAATAATGACATCTAGATGAAGTTTGGTCTGGACAAATGTGCTGTTGCACACTTTGTCAATAGCAGGCTATCTGGACACAACTCTGGAGTGACGCTAGGAAAAACGGACACCATCAACTGTCTGGAATCGGGTCAAGTCTACAAGTACCCATGACAGAGTCGCGCCGCGAGTTCACAGCGGGTAGCAGCAAATCGCCTCGAATTCGCTTCGACATTCACGTATTCAGATCGAATTCGAAGCGGTGGCGAATCCGAAGCGATTGCAATGTCGATTGACGAACTAGCGCGGCCTCATCGCGTGTTGAGAGCGTTGCCTAGTCGAAACGATCTTGTTATGAAACCGCTTCGAATTCGAACAACTAAAACGTGCCATAATCGATGATCATGTCGATCTTAAAGTATTGTTTCCCCAGGACAGCCAAACTCGAACTGTTTTCAGATCCAAATCTTGGAAATTGAGGAGCGCGAACTGCGACGAAATCGCTTACGGTACTGTTACTGTCGGAGATCCAGTAATGGCTTATTGGAGCCCCATGAAGAAGTTTTATGACGCAAGAGTCGTCGAAGTTCCTCGCTGTAAGTTCACAAATTTTATTCATTCTAAGTAGGTATAGATGTCATCTTGTAATTTTTACATTCTGTGTCAGAAGTACACTGGCAGCTAACAGTGTCTTGCATCCTTGCTGTTTGTAATGAATGTTGTAGCAATTATTCTGTCATATGATTGCAAAGTAAACAAACATTGTTTCTTTCTCTAGTGTGCAGTTCAGGGGCAGTCAAGAGACAACTTGAATTAGATACCAAAGGTCATACATTTTTGTTTTAAATAGCTGCAGGTGGTATCAATTCGTATTTTGAGCAGGAAGTCTCTGAAGTAGTTGAGACAAGAAAGAAGAAAAACAGTGCAGCTGTTAAAGCCCGGAGGGAGGCATGTGTCTCAAAAAATGCTTCTTTACTCAAAGCTGCAGCTGACTTTATGGTAAATTTCAATCATAATCGATGCATGTACATTCCTAACTGGTACTTCAGGCAGATCAGTTCCTTTTAAATATTTAGTGCAATGATGATTTGGAAGACTCTGAACCTTTTAGTAATAGTGGCCAGGTAGTCATATACTTATTACAGCATCAGCATGGTGCATATGTTGGATCCAATTCTGACACTAATTGGCTTTTTATGTTCAGACAAAAGAAAAATCAAAGGAGTTACTTGAATCTAGCAAAGTTGGTTGCTTTGCCTTCCCTGATTACCTTGCAGTGATGATTATATTGCTTGTGATTGATTCTGCTTAGTGCCTTGATATGAGTGATATTGTCTATGGTGAACATGATGTAAGACTTTTTTTGCTTTAAGTTAAACATAAGATTTCTGACTGCTTCTGTTTCTAGCCATCTCCTGAGGAAACAGGCCAAGTTGCAATCATGTTTGCACTGCAGTCATTGGAGAAGCATGTGAAGGAGGTCGTTGAGAGAGTATGCAATATTGAAAAAATCCTAAAGGATACCAAGTCAAAAGCGAGTTTTGTTGCTTTTTAATAGCCAGGCAATTTGTCTTACGTTGTGGCTACCCGCACTGAGTTGGTATGGTTTGGCCTAGTAGTTGTGTATGACAATATGTGAGTCTCAAAACACTTTTCTCCTCATCTTGTCATGCTTGTGAACACTGTAAGACTAGAAGCATCACTGCATCGATCATTCTTCCCTAGTATGTAATCAAAATGACCACAAATGACCACCTTTGTTGGCAGTAGTATTCACATTTGTTTTTTAGGTGGAGCGTACAGTGGAATGTATACTTTATACCCAATTTTCTAGGTGGTCTGGTCATCTGTGGTTGTCTTGATGACATAGAGTAAGACAATGCTTTACAGTAATGGTAGTAGGTTTGTCTCAGATATGTCCTTTTTGAACAGTTAGCTTACCCTATTCTCGAGCTGCTATGCATTGCAAGGTTAGGGAGGAGCTAGGTTGTATGTGAAGTTTCAATTTGCTTTGTCTAAAAACATCACATATTTGAAGACTGGGCAAACAACATGCAGCATCGATGTACATCTTACTGTTTTCCAAAGCAATTATACGTACTCATTTAGTACAATAACTTGTTTAAATTGCGTGTTTGCATGGAATTTGTGTTGTGAGTCAGCAAGACGTGTACTTACATGGCGAGTTTGAGGTGTATGGTAAATGCATGCAAGTATTTTATTGCCCACACTTTAGAACTCTAACTGTTTTGTTTGAAAAAGTTTTGGTGTGGCCATGTATCTGAGCATCCAGAAACAACTCTTACCAACCTGTGTTTTCTTTTGGAGTAGGCTGATAGTTATTGTGTATGTATCCTCTTCTCTTGAACATTGTAGAGACTATATGACTGCATGTTGGGTTCTATTACAGTACTTGAAATCTGTGATTTTTTACTAGTTGTATAAACTCGCAAATTTCTCTGTTGTAGTCTCTTGCTACCCATACTCCAACTGCTGGTGAACAAGTAACACCTCAACAGTATGGCAGTCCGAAGAAGGCAGTGCTTTCTGATGAAACAGCTTGTACGTTACAGATGACATTTCAGTTTTCTTCCGAACACTATGTTGTTCCATATTTCTGTTCTTAGCAAGTACCGTCCCAGTTGGTGATGTGTCCTGCAGTGTTTTTGTGGATAAAGTGGCACTGAGAAGGGTGGAGCTGGAGTCGGGGCGGAGGAACCAGCTGGCCTTAGGGCTTCTTGACATTGTGTTTGAGCCTGCTGTCTTGGGAGCCTCTACTTGCAATGGTTCACGTGAAGGATCAAAACAGCCACTAGATCCAAAGATACTAGAAGCCATCCGAAGTATGACAACACGCAAACTGTAGAGTAAATTGTGTCAGTCAGCATGATTGTTGTTGCATTTGTTGTCCTAGGTCACTGCTTCAAACTCTTCCCTCTGTCGAAGTAGCCTCGTACCAGACCCTCTCACGCCGTCTTGCCCGGTTCCCGTATAACCGGGCAAGACGGCTGTTGTCCTGTTATACGGGAACCGGGCAAGACGGCGTGAGAGGGTCTGGTACGAGGCTACTGTCGAAGGAAGAGAATCTCAAAGATTCATGGCAAAAGATGGCTAAGGCCATCACTGACAAATGCCTTGCATGTGGCAAGAAGAACGTTGACTAGAGTAGAGTTGAGACTGTTCAGTTCAATAGTGAAGTATGGTTGAAAACCATTCAAACCTGTCATCACAATACGCATGCGTGTGTTTCCTCGACGTCAAGTCACAGCGAATTCACAACGATCACATATCGATATTTATAGAAAATTCGCTGTGACTCAAGAGCGAAATCATCGTGACACAGCTGAGTTCTCCGTGAGTCCGCTGCAAAAAATTTACTGAATTCGCGACGAAACTTCACAATGAATGCGAGAAACATAATAGATACGTAGCTGATTTGCCGCGGCATTCTGTCATGGGATATATAGTTGGGAGTAGATGAGAGTAACGGTATTCAGCATAGCATGATGCGGGAGAGACTCCGTCGTGAGTACTTCCGCAGAGTGAAGGTGCTTTTCCGGACTGAGTTGTATGGTCGGAACAAGATTCTAGCCATCAATGGGTTTGCGCTACCGGTTCTCACTTACAGTTTGGCATCATTGGGGTGCACGGACCTGCAGCAGCTCGATCGACGGACCAGAAAGATCCTCTCTGCACTGTGTCCACCATCCTTCTGCAGACGTTGATCGACTGTACACTCCTTGCAGTGATGGAGGTAGGAGGTTACAAAAGATTGAGTCGACACATCACAGGGGCGGCGGAGCCGGGGGGGGGATGGGGGGGCTAGAGCCCCCCCAACTTTATCAACTTTATGCTGTAGAATTTCTGCTTTCTGTAATGTTTACCCTTTCAGCCCCCTCAACTTTCAACTCGCTCCGCCGCCCCTGCATCAGTCTTGTATTGTGAGGCTAAGCTGTTACCTTGCTGACAGTTCTGATCCTTTCATACAGAGGATACGGGAGTGTGACTCCGGAAAATCTTCACACTCGATCAAGCGCATGGTTTGTCGCTTTACTGCACAGCTACGGAGGAGTCTTGCTTCGGACGACAAGTCGCAGAGCTTACACAGGAATGCATCCATCTCGGTTGAAGGTGGCTTTGAGCAAGCGCCTGAAACAGATGCAAGACATTACCGTACTTGTTGCAGTTCTCTTCGAGTGCGGTCCTGGAGCGGGAAGCCTATACACGGGCAGTGTCGTCGTCTCACTGAGCAACCACCTGTAGACATGAAAGAGACCTACGGATGGCTAGAGTCAGCCAATCTTCCTGCTGCAACTGAGGGACTGGTTGTTGCTGCTCAAGACCAAGCTCTTTGGACTCGGTACTATGAATGCAAGATTCTACATTGTGATGTCAGTCCTACTTGCCGCATGTGCAGTGTACGCCTGGAAACAGTTGACCACATTGTGGCAGGCCGTAGTGCTTTGGCACAGATGGACTACACTGATCAACACAATCAGTTGGCCTCCATCATTCACTGGGATGTTTGCTGCCATTTAAGGGTTCCAGTGGAGAGCAGATGGTACCGGCATCATCCTGATAAGCTTGTGGAGACGGATGACATTACTATGATGTGGGATACCACCATCCCCACTGCCAAGAAGATCAAAACCAATCGTCCAGACATCTGTCTCAGAAATAAGAAGACAAACACTTATCTTCTTATTGATATCAGCTGTCCTGCTGATGGCACCATTGGCAAGAAACATGCTGAGAAGTGGAGAAGTACAGCGACTTGCGAGTGGAGATATGTGGTATTGTCAAACGCTAGTGGTTTCGGTGGTCTTGGAAGCTTTGGGCACAGTGTACGCAGGTATTGCACGGAGGCTGGACATTATTCCAGGTTATCACAACCTGCAGCACTTACAGAAAACAGTGCTTCTGGGATCTACTCGGATCTTTCGTAAAGTCGATCATGTCTTCTTTCGAGACAGCCGTGATGGTCTAAGTACTTCTGAAGCAAGGTTTGCTTCCGGTACTTGTAAGAGACTTTACAAACCAGACTGATCTGGTTGAGCACGACGGTGACGTTCAGTGCTTTCCTGGTGGTTACTGATATCCACTAGGCGTGCTGTATCGAGTTCGCGGTTACCGTAATGCCTGCAATCTATATCGAATTGGCTAGTCATTGATCGTCGTGTGGACTACACAGAAACATGTACCCTGCTGGGCTCACCTACCGGGTTGGTGGTGGGCGCCCAGATCGGGTTAAAGACCCCACTTGCCCATTATGGAGGGGCATAACGACACATATAGCGAAATCCCCGTAGCTCACGCAATCAATAAATGATAAGCCAGTTACTAAAAGCCATACGGATTACACGGAAACAAGTACCTCTCTGGGACTTACCTGTCGGGTTGGTGGGCGCCCAGTTGAGGGTAAAGACCCCACTTACCCTACACTGAGAGGATGATGACGACATAATAGATTTCATCGTACTACAGCTTGCAAATCTATAGTACAGTATGTTCTGGACACACAAGATACAGAAACTGTTCAGTAAAGCTATACGTTAACC
The DNA here is from genome assembly GCF_963422355.1 of Corticium candelabrum. Classification (NCBI taxonomy): domain Eukaryota; kingdom Metazoa; phylum Porifera; class Homoscleromorpha; order Homosclerophorida; family Plakinidae; genus Corticium; species Corticium candelabrum. The sequence goes on along the minus strand of NC_085088.1, from coordinate 7,949,419 downwards.
TATAAAAGTGGCACCTATGCCAAAGTGATTCTAGGTGACGTTTGCATCATTCTGCTTTTGCTTGGAACTCTAGTCTGGTTGAAAGAGAAAGCAACTGTGTGTGCTGGTCAGTTTTTTTGCATGGTGAGGAATCAATTCAGTATTAGTAGCCAAACCTTCTCCATTCTTGGCAACACATCTCAAGTATCTCATATTCTGCTTATCCTTGTCTTCCACCGATATGTCTCGATACCTGTTTGTTAATCAGTAGTTAATTACTAAACTGTAACGATATTTACCACCGCTCTCTAGCTCTTGCTACTGTAATGGGCGTATCAGTTAGTGTTGATATCAAATTTCACACATACCAGGTAGCTGTATTCAAAATGTGAATAGTTGCAAAGTAGTATATATTTCAGAATCTATCAATCTGCTTGAATAAACGATACATACTTTCCAATCCAAATATTAATCAATAACAATACTACAATTACTTGATTGATTTTCTGATTATTATCTATCAATCATACAAGAAATTCCTGTAGCAAAGTATACAGAGGCCTACTAAACCTACAAAATGCCAATTCAAGTCAATCATAGTAGAATGCGTTATTACACAAACACCTCTTCACTATAGAACCTATCTTGAGTTTGAGACAGTCGAGAAAGCGATCGTTTAGTCCTGCCGGATGTACGACCATCACACTGCATGGCAGGTAGATGACCGATTTGTTTGTCACTACTTACAAGCTCTGTTGTCAATGGTAATCTCTGTGAATTCATCAGTTTATTTCCTAATCCTTTTTGTCCTCCCCCATCCACACCACCAAGAAGTTTCCGACACAGAGCACATATATTAACCTCAACTGTCTTTGGCCCACCCAATGTGTCCACCTCATCATCATACACTGCAACTGGATTATCAATCTTCCTATGATCAATAACGGGACGAATAAACTTTTTCCTGAAACTCCGTCTCAAACTAGGCCGTCTTGCTAAATGAAAAGATTGAGACCTTTGAACAGGCTTAGACTTATGCTGTTGCACAAATTTTTCATCAACATAATGAGCTGGCATAGATACCTAAACCAGATAATAAAAGCAAGAGCAAACTAAAATGAATTATGACGCTTATAGATGGTGCCAAAAAAGGGCACCTTTGAAAGGCACTTGGAACAAACACGCCTACAATAAGCAGACAATACACATTGGCAATTTCTGCATATGACAAACAAATAATTATGATAACTCACTTTATGCACACATCACAAGTCCTGTTCCGATCAAAGAAAGAAAATCTTGTATCATGACATGAATTGCACACCTAACCAACACACAACAATTCTGCATAGAAACTTGCCTCATTATGCTATACATTAAATCTATATATACATGATACAAAAACATTATACATGTACTTAGTAGAAAAGGCTACAAAAACCAGTAAAAAGCACACACACAAGTGTGGATGGTTCAATACTGTGTACCAAATTGAGAGTGTCATGACAAATTAACTGACAGTGTGAGTTAGTCTCAATACTTCGTGTTTCTTCCTTGCTTTCAGTTTGACCCAACTCGTCAAGGAACATCTCTACTACCTAATGCATGTACTCTTGCTAAAGGAATATCATGGCACACTGCCTGCACTGCTATTCACAGTTCTGTCTCGAGGGTGACAAGCGTTTGCTGCTACCTTCAAGTCTTGTCACAGGTTCTCAATTGGGCTGGCGTCAAGTGAGCATGAAAGCCAGTCCAAAACACTGACGTTATGGTCACAAAACCAATGGCATGTCGATTTGGTGAAGTAAACTGGGGCATTGTTCTGCTGAAAAACAAAGTCATGGCTGATTACAGCGTATGCATCTGCCAGAGTCTTATCTGCAAGGATAGCTGATACTCAAGGCTTGAAAAATTGATCCAAGTAGTTGTCGTCATTTGACAAGTCTCCAAAATTTTTAGGTAGTCAAAATTTTTAGTCTAGGGTGTCATGTTGATATCAATCATAGTGTTTAGTGGCATGCCACCATTTTGTATGGCCTTCTAGAATTCAGTGCAGTGCAAGCATACAGCACAGAATTCCTCCAATGGCATGCAACTGACACACACACTACCGCTGAGCCAATGGAAATGATGTGCTAGATTTTACAGAACTAGACATCTTCACAGAGTCAAGGAAGACAATAGTGATAGCTAATTGCATTAGCAAATTAAACGCATACCACCTTTGTCAAAACACGGCGGGGTTTCAACCAGACTTCCACATATCACATTGCGGAAGTTACTAAAATCATATCTACCTATTTCGACCTACAGGATTTACCATTGTCTCCACTGCTCCCTAGTCACAAACTCATGCCTTTACTTTGTCGGAATTCTGAGATGGCTCTTGCACGCCCAGTTTCATTATCCAGGATATGAGCAGTTTGTCAACATACGGCACACTGCTGGCAGTAACATACTATGCGTACATGTCATTGTATGACAAATGCCCGAATGTGAGCGTCAAAGCGGCGTATGTTTCAGTACAGTGCAGTTATCCCCTGCATACCGAGAAAGCCATTACAAACTAGCGTTAGTCTGCTCTAGTCGTCATTTGACGACCTACACTAGAACGTTAGTCGTCAGTTGCAAAATTTAACTCATCAAATGACAACTTGACGACCTATTTTTCGAGCCCTGGATACTCCACAGTGTTCAATCTCACGTCGATTTTATGAAGACTTCCCACACCATGGAACGCCATGGAGCACCAGACCATCACACTTGCCATGTGTTTTACAATAGGCAGACAACATCCGGAACCAGCTCTTCTCTGCAAAGCCACACGTACAGTCAGCAATCATTTCTCATGCTTATCTTCGTCTCGACACTAAACAGTACGTGTTCCCATGTTCGATCATCCAATCCCTGTAAATGGCTGCCAGTTGCCAAGCATGCATTTCTCTTTCCACAAGCCAATGACAAACCAAAGATCTGGAAACTGCTTGCCCCGTGCTCTCCTCAAACTCTCATTTCAGCTGGTGCGATTTGAAACAGTGATTTCTCTTTGCTATCACCTCCAGAAAGCGGTCATCTCTGTCAGATGTTTTCTGGGCCGACCAAATCATTTCTTACAACTTGTTGTTCCTGCCCCTAATCTTTTTAGACAGTTTGTCACAGCTCCACGTGGAACACCGACGGTTTTAGCGATGTTGTGTTTACTCAGACTGCATTCTCTCAAGGCTTCAATTTTATGTCAAAGATTGAGCTGCCGACCTCGCGGCATCACCTAACTCACACTTGCTGTCCGACTTCACTCACTTCAACTAATGAAAGGTTGGTGCCTCTGCTGCAAATGCCCGCAATTTGGAAGCTCTGCGAGCTCAAACAACGAATAGACAATCAAAGGTTTCACACCATCAACATCATTTTGCAACATTATGACCACAACCATTTCGAACCGGAAGTCACACTTTTAGAAATTTTTAGTACAGTAGAAAGAATTTAGTAGATATTTACAAGGTTTATTAATTTCTAGACATGATTCAGTTGACGTTTCAAGTCTGTACAGTAGACTCTCGATTACTGACCTCCTTTGGGCAAGTCACGGAGAAATAGGGGTCGAATGAGTGAAAAGAATGAATAATCGAAGTGGTGAAGTTTCAACCGTACCTCGGAGTTCTAGTCCATTTTTTGGGTATGAACTCTACAACATGTATAATACGCTAGTGATACGCAGATGAAACATATCAGGAGACTGGAAGGTGCGGTCAAGCTGTATATGCTAAGCAATATAGAAGTATATCTCAAATGTAGCCGCAGCGAGCAGACACCACCGGTTGACACGCCACCAGAAGTGCAGCGACAGCAGCAGCAGTGCCCAGATGCCAGCCACATTTCTAAAGCGGCTACAAAACCACAGGCCGAACAGCGAACCATATGGTCAAGCAATCGAAAGACCCCGAGAGGGTGTTGTCTGTATCGTTGTGTCTCACTCGCGTGCTAGGGACTTGTTGGATAGCCATTAGCGAATGTTCTATTATCATCTAATTAGCATATACCCGTACCTCCTTTACCTTTAAAATGATTGCTCAAAGAGTCAGGCGTAATGCGTGTACTATGTATGCAAACTACAATCACCAAACAGTTGAATCTAATCCTGGAAGCCTTCACTATTGCACCTTGTCACTGTGGTTACGCAAAAGGGCTTATGACATATTTTCTGCTTTGTGAATACAATCTGATAATCAAGGGGTCAGATAATTGAGGGTCTCCTGTAATCATTAGTAATCGCTCTGTTAACTGTAGCAGATACTGCCTACTACATCTGGTCACATATTTGCAAAAATCAGCACTATAACAAAGAAGAAATGGACTATCATACACACAATACAATTCGACATATCCACCTACTTTGCCTTGTAACTTTTTGGGTTGTGTTCACTCAACAATAATGACTCAACAATAATGACTCCACAAGCAAAGAGGGTTGGCCGAGGGCATAGCCTACAATGAGATGGATGCACATTGCGCTGCAAATTACAGCACCCTAAGGTTTAGCACTTTAGTGCTTTGTAGACTGTAGTTTACTGCACATTTTCTATTCTAAACAATAGAGGACGCTTCTTATTTGGTTTGTTTCCTTTGACAGAAATCTGAATCTTGAAGTGCATGCTACTTTCAACAAGAAAATAAATACCTCAACAAAAGACTTTTGTTGAACGACCTAAAATACAAACTTCTTTCTGCTTTTCTTTGTAAAAAGAAACATCCACTATGACATCATTGGCTGGACTATGTCATTATTGTCACTAACTTAAGAACACCCAAACAAAGTATATCAGTTGATATTGTGACTAAAGGAGAATTTTTCAAGTACAGTACCACCTCATACCACACAATTACTGTAACCTCCAGATATGAATTTGTGTTTGAAGCAGACAAAAATAGTTAGGCTAAGATTCTAAAGAAGTACAAAACCACTTACTGTGGTGAAGCAGCGTCAAAGCATAATTTTCCTCTCTGTGCAGTCAACTGTGGCAAGATAGCACCAAAGCCTGAGAGTCTGGTTAGTAGTGGCTTAGAGCAATGGGCTATATTTGTCAAAACCGGCACAAAAGATGGTTGCCGATAGCTTTAGGAATCGTGTCTACTGCTGTTAAGTGCACAATAGAGTCATTGCATCCCTAGTAATATAATGACACCACTTCCTTCCATCTAGTTGTCCGGCCATCCACAGAGGCATTACTGTAGCACTAGATCATGTGCACCTAGGGTTAATTATTTTTTTAAAAAGCTTTTTAAAATAATTCTATGGTCATTCAAACTTCTGGTATAGTCATGTGCAAGGAGGGAGTGGCTTCATAATTTTGCTACAGTCTGTACTTGGATGATGGATTTGTGTGTGACTACCGTATAACCGGTTATTTCTGCGGTCTTAAATTTCTGTGTTCTAACCAGGAAGACAGTTACTGATACAAGTACACATGTACATGTGTCCAAACAGTGAGTTGCTGGGACTCCGAGGATAAGCCTAAATATCTGCAAATTTTATTTGTGCGTTTCGTGATTTCTTCACAGAATTCACAGAAATCTCATGATTGCAGAAATAACCAGTTATAAGGTATGTCCTGTCATGCTCAGCATGTGCCATGCCTTTGATGAAATTCAAAATAATCAAATCATGAAGCAGTATTTGCGTTTGGTCATAAATAGCAACCACAGACAACGAGCAAAAGCCAATCACAATTAAACTGTCAACATTCATGAGATTTTACCAAAACAGTCTAATTCATGGTGGCAACAAACAAGTACTAAAGTGATAAACCCGCAGCTGCTAATTAACATGAAGAATGTGTCAGGGGGCTGGACACTTTGACTGGCATGTGGAGTTGTCGACATCTGGCACTAATTAACACCAGTGATAACAATAAGCACATGTGTTGCATTCCAAATGCTGGTCGTTTTCGTCAGTTTGAAATTCATTAGTATGACCTGTTTCACTTGACAAGAAAATGAGATCCCATTCTTCGCCCGAGCAGATTGGATTATTGATTGTTAGATAATATCCCATTGAAGACAAATGAAAATGTAACCAAGTATCCCATTTCAAAAATCCTGTTCAGAAATATATATCCGGTCAGCAGAAACTTGGAAGTCACATGCAGTTACGTACCCACCCAGATAATCTGTTCCTATATATATATATATATATATATATATATATATATATATATATATATATATATATATATATATATATATATATACTAGGTCACGTCTCGTGTTGCATAAATTTATTATCCTGTTCAATTAGATCCCGTTACGAAAAATTAGCAGCGACAAAGTATCCAAATGTTTAGATCCTGAATATCCTGTTGAAGACAAATGATAATTTATGTAACCAAACATCCCATCCAAAAAATTAGCATCGAGTTTTCTGTCTTAAATTAGCTCACTGTTTGCTTTCTGAAAATGTTAAAGACAAATGGAAATGTAACCGAGTGTCCCATTCCCTAAAAGTAGCAGCAAGTATCATGTACCCAGGCAGCAGGCACTGGGAAGTCACGTGTCATTCTTACTCACCAGTATATAATTCAATCATAGGTCACGTCTCACAGCCATTTGAAAGTCCTGTTGCTATCCCGTTGAAGACGTTGCTGCTATTGTGGGGAACAGGTGTATCAAACATGGCAGCTACTCGACGCGCCTACACGGGCACATCTCGTCTCTCAGGCATTTCGACAGCTCATTGGACGTCGTCAGTTTGAAGACATTGCTGGCGCTGCTGGGAACAGGCATATTGAATGTGGCAGGTCTTCAACACGTGTACACGAGCAAACTAGGGTAGGCATATTTTTCAAGACCCAGATACACTAAAAATATCTTGCCTTTTTCAAAGTCCCCGGCAATAAACGACACACTTCGTGTGTACCATTCGATGTCAGAAATCGATGCACCGTTCTAGAGATATTTGCATGCAAGTGGAGGCGAGTTTAATCGACAGGAAATCACGTGTCGTCTCAGGAGAAGTCTGGAAGACAACGACATCTTCACTTTCGATCTCCATCATTTCGGCGCGTGCTTGTAAAATTCTGTAAAGATCAAGACCTGCCTTCTTGGAGATCCTCTTTTACATACGAACACACATGCACAAACAGTGACACACACACACACACACACACACACACACACACACACACACACACACACACACACACGGCAAATGCAATATGGTAAATGGATAAGGAGCTGCCGTTCGTTACGGTTACGCCCCCAGCCAGATAGCTGAGTTTCTGTGCACTACGCAGGAGCTATGGGCCGTGCTGAACAATCTCCTGGAGCCTGGCCAGATACTTGCAAGAGCACCAACTACGACCCCAACTGTGGTGTGGGCACCCGAAGTCCCACCAGGACCCCAGTGGCTGATGGACTTTGTCGTGATTTTCAAATGCTGTGCCCATGCACGCTATTGCAGGAACATTTCACTGATTGATGCACCGCAGTAGACGTGAACGTACATTAAGGCCTTAGGCCGCAGACCGGACCAAATGCTTGCTGTGCTACACAATGCATTGTTTTGGTCTTGCTTTCCGAGGCCAGCTACTAGAGTAGACAAGGGACATATCTAGACGCTTCAGGCGACTGTGACAGTAAAAGAGAACAAGTTATAGTTCATAAGTAACTCAGTCGTTCATACGCTGTAGACTCCACATAAATTATCTTGAACGACTTGCAATTGCTCGGTCCTTCGTGCTTTCCTCCCTGTTTCTTTCTACGAAAGAAGATCATACTACAGTACAAAGTTGTTTGTGTGATACGAAAAACAAGGAAACGTGGGTCACTGCGCACAATCACATGACACAGTGTCATGTGCCTTCATTCTAAAGCCAAACCACTGCCGTATGTGTGCGTTTTGCCATAGATTAAAGATGAGTCAGTGGTCCGAAAGCACATTTTTATTTTCGCCTAAGCAAATACCAATTCTACATGAAGCGGTTAAACAAAACCATCGTGTTCGTGCTCGTAAAACCAGCCCGCGTTTACACGACACACACTATAAAAGCAAGCCAATGGGTGTGTCATTAATGTGCCTTAGATACTTCAAATTGACATAGCTCGCGTTAGCTCATATTTGCAATGGATACAAGCCAAGCTGCCCGCATTTCTCTATGGCTTTACAACAGTCATATCAAGAAATGCGTAGAACATATACAACATGTCGTACTATCCATACGAGACATCGTACAGTACTATTTATACAAGACGTAGGTCTATCACCAGGCGACTGTTGCAGCAACAGAGTTCAAAAGCTAAATTTCTTGCTCATCTTGGTTGCTTCATAACTGGATAAGACACAGTCTCCATCTCGCTTCACACTATTTGTAAAATGAGCATGGCGCGGCTGGTTTCCAGCACGCTAGGCGTTTACACAATGTACTTGACTCGAGCCCAGCCCACGTACAAGTGCTTGTGTAAACGAGGTATTAGACATATCACAACCCTAACCCAAACCCTGACTCTAACCTAACCCTAACCCAAAGTCTATAAATTAATTAAATGTTGTTACTGTCCGCTCATTTACAGTGCAGTACCAACTAAGTCAGAGAAAAAGGATTTCCTAGGATATTTGGTCACCTAAAGTATACTTAGAGAAACGTTTGCTTCTGGGGGACAGTTTTTCCTAACAGGAGACAGTTTTTTCCTAAGAAATATTGTCCCCTGGGGACACGATATCCTAAAAAGAGTCTGGGGGACAAAATATCCTAGAAATTCTGTCCAAGGGGACACATTTTTAGGGGTATAGAATTTCCTTTGACACCGTTCCAAACCCCGGGGAATGCTACAGAATGCTCTCCTAGCTGTGAAATAAGGCATGTGAAAGATGCGCAAGCACAATCACGCTCCTTAAAAAGATCTGAACATACTTGTCTGCAATGACTAACAGGAAAGAAATTGTTTTCTTTACGCACTGCAATTATATGAGAACTTACCGTTTAGTACCTAGAGACAACATCTGTGTCCCACAGTACAAATCTTGTTACCTTAACAATTACATACTATTTTAAAGGCTTGACAGAATATGTGGTTATGTGAAATGACAGTCACTGTGTACAATTTTAGATAATAGATTTTACAAATTGTGTGCTTAGAAGCAAAATGGCATCTAAATCGTAAAACTTTGCCACAAGTTGATCATCCTTTTCAGAGGCTCATAGCAATGAGGGCAACGGTGAAATACAGTTTCTGTACTAGTTATTACCGTATTACCACGCATAAAAGCAGTGTGCCTGTATGTGAAATCAGGATCTTCCAAAATAGGATAAGTTGATAGAGATAGAAGCACATGTGCCTATGTAAACAACTGAAATTCATCTGATCAAGTGTCGTATGGATTGCTGTAAAATGCAGACTGCAGACTGCAGACTACAAAATGGGAACTCTGGCGGCCTCAGACGCATGAGTACATACTTATGCATATACCTTTGCGTGTCAATGTTCCGGCCTTGCACTTCAAAAGCAACATGCTGGCAGTGAGAACTTGTAGCACATTTCAGTGAAACAGCACAGCTAAGCCTCTTTGAAGCTGCTTTAATCTCGTTCTATTGTGAGCGGCATGTGTAGGTCGTCTAGAGATTTGCTTCGATCGCATGCAACAATAGCTAGTGCAAGGGTTGCTGTGAAACGCAGACTGCAGACTACGGAATGGGGACTCTGGCGGCCTCAGACGCATGCATACATACTTATGCATATACCTTCGCATGTTGATATTCTGGCCTTGTGCTTAAACTTCTATTGACTAGAATTATGTTCAGACTATCAAACCTACTACTCTTAGTAGCTTTCTGTCTAAATACTGTCCTAGACACAAGCATCCCAACACTTGTTTATGCATATGGATGAGTCACACTAGTAGACCCAAGCATCCCAACATTTGTTTATACAGGTGGCTGAGAAAGGACAGGCAGTCTTATCATCAAACAGTAAATCACTGCGGTGTGGCACTTTGTCGCAGGTTCACTTACTCCCTGTTCACTTACTCTCCGTTTGCTATGACCTTGAAGGTACACTGAAAGTCATGATCAGTAATCAAAATTGGAATGTCCTGCATCACTCCGCCTAAACTAAGTGGACAAGCTCCAACAACCTTAGGTCTAGAGTACACGAGTGCTACCAGTAAACAACACACGCTATACATTCCAAAGTTGTTTACATAGTCGTTTCCGTCGCGTTGGTATTTCCATTGAGTCAGTCATCCGTTACTTCCGGTAAGGCAACTGCTATAATCCTCACTACGACTAGGGTTAATCAATAAGGCATCATGTTTTCATCAGAAAAGTCTCAGAGTCGGTCTCAGAGTCCCTGTAGTCGTCACTGTTGTCATCGTTATCATCAACGCCTCTGAAACTATGCTCTGGCTTTTTCAGATGTGGAACCATTATATAGATGCTGACGTAATCAAAAGAAGTTTCCTGTTGTTGACAGATCACAATCAATAATACCACATCTTCATTCTTTTGCTATAATGTCTCTGTCTATAGATTTCCGACACTCATCTACCCACTCTGCTACTACTAGTAGGAGATAGCTGGTCAAACCTCATAAACAACGCATGAGCTAGTACCCGAGGTATATGGACACTGGTTCATATAGGCACATGCGCTTTTATGCATGGACTGGTAATATGATAATCTGGATACATATATAGCCATAGTGTCTGTTTGTGTTTGTGTGTGTGGTGTGTGTGTGTGTGTGTGTGTGTGTGTGTGTGTGTGTGTGTGTGTGTGTGTGGTGTGTCTGTTTGTGTTTGTGGTGTGTGTGTGTGTGTGCACGCGGCACGGTGAAGCAGATGGTAGAGCATTGGTGATGACATCCGAGATCTCGCATTCCGTGATGAGGGTTGACGGTTCGATCCTGGTGGAGGCGACACTGTCGCAGTTTCCTTGAGCAAGAAACTCACCCACACTTACTTCTCTCAACTCAGGAGTATAAATGAGTACCTGGTCATTGACTGGGGTGGACAAGACCGCTGGCTTGGCAGCAACATCATGCAGCAGACGGGTACGTGTAGGCCTTGGTGTTCAGTCCCAGAGCTGCGCCATTGTCAGTGCCCCTGGATGACTCTGGCCAAGCTCCAGGTGGATTGTAGCGCTGGCCCCAAGACTCCACGTAGCGCACAGAGGCCCTGTCTCTAGAGGCAGGGGGAGTTATCTCTGCAACTGACCTCAAGGTCGACGTCGAAAGACGTGAAGGGCTTAACATTTGTCCATTTTTTTGTGTGTGTACAGCTTGCATTTCTCTCCAAATTCTCATTGCATTTGCACCGAATCTGACCTAAGCGTTTCCAGCAACGAGCGCTACACAGGGAATGTGTTGATTTCTACAGAAAATGCGAGAAGAGCAAGATTCGAATTCATCCGCATGAGTGTCAAGCCATATACGGGTGAGCAAGTAACTGCACATGACTTCCATGATTTTGCTGCCCAGATATGTGTTCCTCAATGGGAAATTCGCTGCTAGCTAGACTTTGGAATACTGGATCCTCGCTAGCTTTTCTGAGTGGGATATAGTTGAACGAGATATATAACTGTGAATGAAATTCTTCATGAGAATGCTGTCCAGCTGCTAGCCTGAATGTCATGTCATTCTACGCCTATAGTAACGCCCACCTTTCCCAATTTGTTACTTTCACACTTCCATCTTCATGATCAGCTGTTCTCTATCTCCACAGGCTATACAAAGGAGAGCTGGTGTGTGTGCTTGTGTGTGTGTGTGTGTGTGTGTGTGTGTGTGTGCATACAATGATAAATAAATTTATTAACAACTAATTAATCTGCCCGTGAGGAGAACGGGATGGTGGGCTAGTATAAAATAACCCAATATGGAATGCCAGGAAGCTGTTTCATACAGCTCCATAGTTTGTACTTAGCTCTCTGTAAACCACATTCAACTGTTTGGTTATGTGACAGCATTGAAGCACTTGAAACAGTACGTTAATTAATAAAAACAATGTATGGCCAACAACCTACCTTGCCCATCTTCAAAGATAAATACAAAGCATTTTCTTCAGTTTCTAAAGACTCCAACAGAGCTCTGTCTAAAACCTCCCGGATGTGTCTCAATTCATCAAGAGAGATTGCTGGTTTAGAGCTAACTTCGCCTGTCTTGTGCATCTACACACTTCACACCTAGTCCACCAGTCCCCAAACTTACACCAGTAGCCAGAGTACTAACCTGTCCAACAGAAGAAGCTAGACCAAGTGCCTCACTACCACCATCACCTCCCTCTGACTTCGTTGGTACTGATAGTATAGAGGTCTGATGAAAACTAGTCAAATGTTCAGTGTCTCCTTGTAGAGAAGACCCTGGGTTCTCTTGATCAATGGCTGGCTGCTGCCTTACTACAGGTTCTCCATCAAATGATACAATCTTTTCAATAGTCAAAGTACGAGTAAGCCTTGAGCTGCTCACAGTCTCAGAGGTCTCACTTTCCTGCAATAAAACACTCATTTATTATCAATGTTAATCATTACTATTTTGACTATTAATAACTACTTTCTCTGCATCAGAGAACATTTCTGATAACGTCCTTGCTTTTAACTTCCGTTTGACAGTCATAGGAGATCGCTCAGGAGCAGGCGACGCAGATGTTCTCCGTGTAAACATAGAACACCCATGATCATGCAGCATGCCAGCACATATTGGCTCTAGAAAAATACAGAATGAAAGAAAGGGCAATGTCTGTCAGATGATATTCACCTGACTGAATTCGAGTACATGTCTTCTTTAGCGTAGAAGGAGACTGAATTTCCAAAATCAACCTTTCCATCGGAGTCAGCACATCTGCAGGTTTTGAACTCAACTTCCTACTGCTTACCTATGCAACATCCATATTCATTAAACAATCTATATGGATACTCGGAAACCAACACAACGGAAGTCATACAGGTTTCAGATGAGGATGACTTCGTTGTAACTGCACTTCCTCACTAATCTCTGCAAGCTCCTATAGCAATAAGCAACAGTTTCATCAATGCAACTAGCATTAGGACAAAACAATCAACCAATGCAGAATTCAGTTGAGGTGGATGCTTGATACTTTCCATGAGTTTCTCATAGGGTGTTAACTCATATTTTCTATTAGATGGTTTTTCAGGCAGAATGATCTACCACCCATACAACAAACACTTACATCATGCCAGACAAACAGGTATAGCTACTCAAGCAAACCTTTTGCAACTCCACACCTTGTTTGAGTTGATCCACAACATGCATCCAGTGAACCATCTACCATACCATCACACTACATCAGGCCATATAACCACAATCACACACTCAGTACCTTACCCATTCATTAGGCACAACATCAGGCAAAGTGTCATAAGCAGAAATTTTTCCTTGTAGCTCGTATGTCTGTGTGCAGACTAACATAACACATGCGTATTTCCTATTATATCAACGTTTGTGTTTACCTCTGCAACCTGCACGTCATGATTCTGTTTATAGCTTTGTTTCTTAGCGCTGGTGACTAAAGATCTGCATACAGACTTGTAGTGACTGTCTGTCTGCTCCAACAACGGCAGCCGTACTCGGCAAGCCTACAGATGAATATAGGCGGTATCTAATATTAGTATACTATAGTCATATTGTGTTATACACGAATTAAATTATGTAGAATCCTACTAAATGCTGACATACCACCCACCCCGAGACGCGTCCAGTAGTGACAGGAAGTACAGACGTCCGTCTGACATCATGCTCCATGTCACTCGCACCATATTATCAACCCGACGTCCTACTTTACATCTTACCTCAATAACAGTGTCAAAATCGACGTCTCTCTCGTCTTCTCCGCTATTGTCCGTCATACGTGTTATCACCTTTTCCAAGTCTTCTTGAAGCTCTCTCGCTTCATCTTCCGCTAGACTGTAGTCCAGTCCCCTGTACACTGCCCAGCCAAGCGAGGCTAACACCTAC
>NC_085088.1:7782984-7932984 GCF_963422355.1 Corticium candelabrum | reverse complement strand
CAAAGCAGGCCTGGAAGGATGCATGCTATCTTAATTAATACCATTGTTCAAAAAGAAAGCTAGAGAAATCTGTTAAAAAGATAGGGTATTTCTTTCCTGAGTGTTCCAGGGAAAGTCTTAGTAAATGTTTTCTAGAACATCTCTCAAAAAAGTAATAGAGCCTTGTCTTTGGAATAGCAGTGTGGCTTTCGCCTTGGAAGAGGCAGGTATACTGTTGGCCAAATTTGGGTAGTGAAGCAGGTCATTGAGAAGGTCAGAGCTCAAACTCACATGATTCAAGTGTACACATTTAAATTGTTGCGTTGACCTATATCTAAAGCGTTTGATTCAGTACCTGACCTCTTTTCACTGTTTAAAAATGGTGTTGAGGAAGAAGTCTGCAGGTTGATTATTGACATATACAGTGATACAGGATGCATCTTGAGGACTAAAAGTGGAAAGTCAGATGTTCATGATATTCGAGATATGAGCACGACAAAACTAATATGACACGCCATACCAATAGAGAAGTCCTTTCTGTGTTTTGTACACTCAATCCGGTGTTGACTCCTCGCGTCTTCTCAATGTACCTGCCTTACCGCTACTCGTCGTCCAGCTTGTGACACTGATCGTCTCTCTGGCTAAATTTTCTCTCATGATAAACAGCATCTATCTAGAGATTGGCTGCCCGGCCATTGTCTTTCATTGTTGCTGGCAACACAAAAAGGCTAATGCATTGTGATTGGTCACTCACTTGCATACCATACATTCCTGAAATATGACACCCAAATGTGGTCATTTTGATTTTGAAAGGTACAGAGATTTGGTGCAAACAGAACCCCGTTAGTGTTTAAACTGCTCCTCGCAAGTCACGTGACTTCTTCCAAGTCTGGTTGCTTTGATCTACTTTCAATCACTGTTCAAAGTACCTGTGTAATGTGTCTGTTTGTTAATGTTTGGTGATATTAACACATCATTGATCACAGCGTCTGCGTGATTTCGAGCTGTCCTGGAAATACCATTAGAATTCTTGTAACAAATTAAAGCTTTTTTCTACTCTGAAAGTGTACATTGAGTAACAGCCATTTTAAATAATGGCCCATCTGGTCAGTTAATTCTCTAATATGAATACTCTCTAATACTACAACCTATTGAGTTAGTCAGCTATATTTTGAGTACCTTCAGCGTCTGAGAAGGAAATGATGACCTGTTTGTTCTTCGGCACAAATTGCCTAAAATAAAAACAATCTGCAATAGTTCCTGATCTAGCAATGATAAAAATCATGATCAAATTGGCTAATGCACAGTTAATTAATTAGCAACATCACAAAAGTTGACTTTGTATCCAATAATTGACCTGGTACCAACTAATAACACACACACACACACACACACACACACACACACACACACACACACACACACACACACACACACACACACACACAAGCAGGCACACACACACACACACACACACACACACACACACACAAGCAGGCACACACACACACACACACACACACACACACACACACACACACACACACACACACACACACAACATTTGGGAGGGGAAGGCACGCCGAAAAAGATGCTTCTTTCATGTACTTTAGTTGCAGCCAAGAGCACGAGTTAGATTGGAGTTATTATTTTAAAGAAAATCGTGTTTCTACGTGCCTATTGGTGTCCCCTAATTGTCGTAATTAAAACACAGGCAGTTTTAGAGGCTGTAACGTATATTTCACAAAAGCATATGGCAACTCGCAACTCACGCTTTCAAAATTTGTCTGGTATACGTGTACAACAGAATGAAATGTAGTGAGCTCAAATGCAGACCTGGAGCGCGGCAGGACCCAGATGTGAGACTACGCAACCCGGATGTAAGATCACTTAGCACAGATGTGAGATACCATAATTATGCTGCTACACACTGGATCATCGTCAGTCTAAATCTTGTTGTTGGTATTGTAGTGTATGCACTCTTATATGACACGTACGCACTGATTCAGGGAAGATCTATTACTCAGGGAACGCTGACCGCAGACTATGCGAACTAAACACAGATTAACTAAAGATGTATTTTCTCACAACACACGTAGCTAATCTAATTAGTATACTATACCACACTCCTCCCCTTTAGGATTGTCTGTACCGTGCAGGTAGTTTCTGTTTTCACAGAGGGGTAACTGTTGTAGACGGTGGTATCTTGTGAGACTGCTGGGACATTGGTGTAGTCTTGGTGATGTTTTCTCGTGCACTGTTATTATCTTGAGAGGATCCTGATGATGTGCTTGTGGATGTACTTGTAGTACTAGATTGATCTTGACCTTTTGGCTTGCTGTTGCCATTGTCTTGATTCATTGTGGGTACAGACAGATATGTCTCCTGTAGGTTTCTATGTGTGCTCTGGAAAACTTCTTCCATCACGCTCTCTCAACTGGTCAATATGGACATACCTTGTTCCTCCTTCAACTCTTACAAGATAGGTTGCAGGCCCTACATGTTGGATAATGACACCACATAGCCATTTCCCTCTGCTATCTTGTCTTGAATTTGCAACACTAACTGTCATTCCCGGCTCTAGTTGTCAAACACAGCTAGATGTAGTGTCATACTGTTGACTCCGAGCCTCTCTATTCACTGTCAGCTTCAGGATGTATTAGTGATAGTCTTGTTCTCGGACTTCGCTTCAACATCAATTCGGCTGGTATTTTGCTGGTCGTGCTGTTTGGGTTGTCCTGTAGTGTAATAGAAAGATCGATACCTGGTGACCTACCAGTTGGCTTTGTTTCACAACCTGTCTGTTTGAGGCTGGATGGTAAGGAGGAGTTAATTGATGTTTATTCCATTCGCTGACATAAGTCCTTGAATTCGTGTAACTTAAATTGTGGACCGTTGTCCGTTACAAAACATAGAGGTAGTCCATGATAACTATAAAAGGTCTCATGGCATCCATCGTTTGTGTTGTGGTTGCATGAGTACCTAGCTTATGTACTTCAGGCCATTTACTGAATGAATCCTCCATAAGTAGGTACTGCTTCCCTGCAACTTCACAAAAGTTGGCATGTACTCTCTCCCATGGCTTCTGAGGATAAATCTAAGGGTGTGGAGAATCAACCCGAGCCAGTTTGCTTCGCTGACTTTGACAAGCTTCACACTGCTTCACTACTTCTTCAATCTCTTTTATCTAGGCTTGGCCACTATACACAGCTGTGCCAAAGATTTCATTCGTCTCATTCCTAAGTGTCCTTTGTGTAACTCAGACACAATCAACGATCTCAACTTGCTTGGAATGATGACACGGTTTGCCACAGTAAGCAACCATTCTCAAATCGAAAGCTTGCTTGCTTGTCTCCTGTATTGCCATTGTGTCCCCAACCACATTTTGTATATTGATAAACTCTCCTTAGGATTTGATCTCTCTGTGTTTCTTTTGCAATCTCTACTGCAGTGAGCAGTAATGCCTCACAGGAATCCACATGAAACGCCTGTTCGTTTGGGTCAATGACTTCTACTGGAACAGGCAATCTGGATAGCAAATCAGCTTCCTTATACTCAATGCCTGGATCATACTGGATTTCATAATCATATGCACTCAAAATCAAAGCCCAGCGCTGCAAACGTGCTGCTGCCAAGGTTGAGACTCCAACATGTGGTCCTAAAATCCGTAGTAATGGACGATGGTCAGTCACTAAAGTGAACTGTCTCTCGACTAAATATTTGTAAAACTGCTTTCATCCGTTTGTTCCCCCAGACCACTGTCTCTGTTTCTGCAGCAACTCCTACAGTGGTTCCAATACTGAATTCAGATTAGGCAGGAACTTCCTATAGTAACTGAGAATACCAAAAAATTCCCTCAATTCGGTAACATTGGTCAGAGGTGGTTCGTCTCAAATTGCAGTGACCTTGACAGTTGAAATGCCTCTGTTACTGATATACTTTCAGGCAAACAGTCACTTTGGCAGCAGAGAAAACGCGAGTTAGGCACAGAGCATGCGCCAGGCTCATACATCATTGGTGCTAAGCTCCGCCTACACAAAATGAATTGCCTGCGTAGCTCAGTTATCTTGCCAGCAAACTACATGAAACTAACGGGAATAGTAACTATAAAGGGATCTTGTGTTTTAAGGACTTAGAAGAGTTCTTTGTAACGAAAGTAGAATGCCAGAGGCCGTTTTCTCCCAGCAGACTTGACCCTCTCCACTCACAGAAGATGAAGCTAAGGCAATGAAACTCAATGGTTAGCGTCAGCCTTCGTTCTATTGATCTGCGAGGAAAAACACGCACAAGGTTCAAGTATGTCAAGGAAGCAAAGACATTCTCTTCGAGAAACCTGCGTAGGCAGATACACCCCTTGTTGTTCTCTAGTCCTACGTCCACATCAAATTTAGGTAGCAATCTGGTGTGCTCAGCTTTGGAGATCAGAATGGCTTCTAGATGCCTCATGAGCTGCAATAGAAGATTAAACATCCGGGAATGACGAAGGGGCGATATATTGCCATGGTCACGAGTCTACACACCGTGCAGGGCGTAACCAATTTACGTAATAAAGTACTAGCTATACCGTCTACATCATTGCGCTCGGATAAAAGTCTAAGGCTCAATCAAAGCCATTCTGCACCTGTAACACTTCATCCAGCCACTGTTTGAAAGGGGCATGTCCGCTTACTTAGATCTCTCCAGGAGAATCTCATATTTGAACCTACTGAAATGCTTCTTCTCTTCGTAGACTACTAGAATGAAGGCTAATGCTAATGACCGTTGAGTTTTATTGCGCTAGCCTCATCTTCTGTGAGATTCAAGTCTGCCGGGAGAAAACGGCGTCTAGCATCCTACTTTTGTTGCAGAGAGCTCTTCTAAGGCCTTAAAACACAAGATCCATCTATAGTTACCATTCGCATTTAGTTTCGTGTAGTTTACTGGCAAGATAA
This sequence comes from Corticium candelabrum, assembly GCF_963422355.1. Classification (NCBI taxonomy): domain Eukaryota; kingdom Metazoa; phylum Porifera; class Homoscleromorpha; order Homosclerophorida; family Plakinidae; genus Corticium; species Corticium candelabrum. Next base: position 7,928,074 of record NC_085088.1, on the reverse strand, counting down.
CTGAGCTACGAGGCAATTCATTTGGTGTCGGTGGAGCTTAGCGCCAATGACGTATGAGCCTGATGCATGCTCTGTACATAAACCGCGTTTTTCTCAGCTACCAAGTGACTGTTTGCCTGAAAGTAGCGCAGCACGAAGTTTCACGATAAAGCCTACATTTTGAGATCATGTATTTATGTCGGAGTTCCCCTTTAAGCACAGCTCCGCCAGCAGCTGGAGTCATGTAGGCTCTAAAGGCAGTGGTTGTACATGCATCAGGTTCTGGTCAGCTTACTGCGCCCTTACAGTACTTGCTGCATCTTTGCCTGTAGGTGTGACAGGTGATGGGAAGAAAAAGTGCAACTGGTTTAGCACATGCCTTTCTCACTTACATCAAATCCTTGTGCAGGATTTTGTGACGTATTCTATTTTCTACCGTGTCTCTCTTTGTCTTGTCATCTCTTTGTGCATAATTGAGATTTGTCAAAATGACAACTCAGTTCATCCGATCATCAGTCTAAGAGTTGTATAATGCATTGTTGCATAACACATCAGGTCACCACTCCATTGTTTCCAACCACACTTTAAAATGTAACTCTGAGGCAGAGGTAATTAGGATTTTTTGAGGTCTATGCTGTACAGTAATGAGCAAATTATATCATGGAGGAAACTGACCACACGTGACTTCACACTAGCCTATAATTGGTCCAACTTCTGCAGTAGCCTGTGGCTTCCTGCCCTAATAGAAAAATACACTATCCTCAGCAGCCTGCAGCTCAAGCTGGAGCATGCCACTGCCATAAAGCAATTTCTTCACATTATTATATGGGCGTGGTCGGGTATGCAATATGAGCCAGTTACAGCGCTTGTACAGGTCACGTGGAGGTAGAATATAGTGATAATCCACCCATTGTCATAGCAACAGAATATACCCTGGGTATATTTTAGAGTAAACATCAGGCACAAATACAATACACTAAATGCATTTAGTCTATTAGCATCTTTCCCTTATACAAACTTTCACAAGCCATTAGCTACCAAACATAACACAACACACTTACGGCAGTCACATAACACCTAGTACATCTACTACTAGTAACTACGTCTGCAAGGTTACAAGCACAATCAAGTTATTTATTGCTTGTTGCCCATGTAGAATGTAACGCTGCAATTTGAAAAGTGGAAGGGGAGTGCAGGTGTTGTTGCTTCACATGACCTGTCCCATTCAGCAGCATTGCTGGGGTTGTTCTCCTTGTTGTCCTTGTCGTCACTTGACCACGCCCATACAATAAATTACATATTACATGGGTATGTGGTTTTTATGGCATTATGGACACCTCCACCTCAGGTCAATAAATGCGATAAACACCAGCTACCCGTGTAATAACTAATACATACAACATAGCAATTCATTTTAGATGAGCTGCTGAGGTGGACGTCACATACATATATAGTGGACAAAGCTTACCCAACACAGACTAAAACTGCACAAGAAGAAATGCTAACACCTAGTTTCGTAAGTTAACATCATATTTAAATGTATTAACATCTATCTCTATGCAATCCTGTGTTAATTAAACCAGATAAACTACACAAGTTCATTTTGCAGTCACCGTGCACCTCTAAATAAAAAAGATCCCAAAACCAAGATAATATTGTCCAGTCCCAAATCTACAACCACCTTACACAACCAACTCAGAAACCAATATACTCAGAGGTAAAACCAGGGAAACTGGCCAAAACATAGGTACAATTTGTGTTTAGTTGCACATTCCACAAACAAATATTTAAGATATATTATTATCAAGTAAATACTAACCAGTACTTCACTCCTGCCATATCAAGAAGACGTCTTGAGGCCACAAACTCAGATCTTCCATGATACTTATCACAGCAATAAACAATCTCTTTGATACCAGACTGGATAATCAGCTTTGCACACTCATTGCACGGAAAAAGAGCGGCATATATTGTGCATCCCTTGACATCAGTTGAGTTCTTGTTCAAAATGGCATTCATCTCTGCATGACAAACTAGAAAATGTGATAAACAAAAAATAAGTCATCCCCTGATATAATCTGAAAGAGACTAATTAACAATATGTAACTGACAAAGAAATATGAATGTCACATAGATAACTTCAATTAGACTTGCATGCAAACATACTCTACATGCATGGTGTCAAAATGCATCTAACATAGAGAACATTTGCCAGCATAAAAGACTAGAAGTTGTCTTCACCAGAAAAATGTGTAACTCAGTCCAGTAGGCTGGTAGTTCATAGGGGCACTTGGACAAACTGGCCACTCAGCTGTGTAGGTTCGCTTTTTTCAATCCAATGTACTGGCGCGTAGTATGTCCTACGTACTATATAGTATAGTACTACTATGTCCCACTTATTTCTATTGTTTTTATGCAATCATTACATTTCTCTTACTATTTTACAAAAAAATTAAATTCTAGTATAATTTTCTATATATATATATATATATATATATATAATCTATTAGCATATAGTTTTATATATAATGTAATATGTTTTCTCCCCTTCTAACCCTCTAATTACTGAATCAAATTATTGCTATCTGAAGGCAGATCCCACTAAAAACCCTCAACGGTATCTACTAGTAACCTTTGAGAAATCATCTATCGCATTGTACATCCAGTTTTATTGAGAGTTGTTGCATCAGATTCTTCTGCGTCAGTGAAAACAAGTAACTTGTTACAGTGGACACTCTTGAGCAGATTAACTTTAATGTTTGCAAACTTGCAGAAGTCCAAAAGCCATAAGTCTCAACAACAAGCGGGTAGAACTCTCCTCCCACTGCCATTACTCTGGCCTCATGATGATCATCTTTCCTGGCTTCAGCATGTTCTGCTGCAGCACATGCCTTAACGGCAGCTTTGATGATGGCTGTACATTATTGTTCACAGTGATTGTCAAAGTCAGGGTGAAAAATATCACCCGGAAGACTGGCATCATAATTGGAGCATCGTTGCTTACTTTTCACATACTTGTTGTCAGTCAAAAGACCATGAAAGATGACGTCACAGAGCGAGTTATGCTGTCTTGTCCGTGTTGGACCATAATCACAACTTAGTAAATGATCCCAAAAGGATCTAGAACTTGGCCCCAAACACACTTCACGGACTAAAGAGGAAAAGGAAAGAGAGGAGCTCCAACCCGTAGTCTTACAGCTAATACAAATTCATGAGGTGACATGGCAAAGCTTAGGTGAAAGTTTGGTATTGCCCACAACCAAGTACCAGCATGATTCCTAGCAATGGTGTTAAGCTGTGCTTTTCCCCTAAGAGTGGCTGTCTGTGTAAGGGATGACAGCAAATCAAGCTCCATCTCGTGTTGTAGAAAATGTTGTGAAGCACACATGCTGGGACAACCAACACCATCAGGTAACTGGTTGCATAAACGCATTTGTGCCTCAGCTTCACCGAACACAATTAACAATGGGCGTATCTGACATTCAACAGGAGAATCAGTTGATAAATTGGCTTGACAAAGAAAGGACCGAATTAAGCTCCTGGTTAAATAACAGATCCCGACAAAAGCTGCAGCAAAGGAGGCAACAGCTTCTCAGAAACCAAGTCCACTACAACAAATAGGCAAAGTAGCTTGTAACCAAGATGAATCTTGAATCGAAAAATGAGTAATTAGTTCGAAAGAGCGCCTCAAAGCCTTATCAAACAATGAAAATTCAGCATCGGCTAACCCAGGAACAACTGTGCGCTACAAATGATTGATCTTGCAGATACTGAGGCAGCTCCGTAAAAGGTGTAGTGCCACCTGAGTATTATTTAAATCAATAAAATAAGCTGAGATTGAGACTCAAGCACCTTCTTGACTTTTGAATCAACAGTAGACTTGAAAAACTGATCAGAGCCATACACTGGAGAGCCAAGTAGGTCAATTCCTTCAATAAATATCTGATTTCACAAGGTAATTCAGGGAAGGATTGATCGCCACTGAGCCAGAAGACCTCACACTTTCCCAAAATGAGATCCAAACCAAAGTTAGGACCAGTTGAAACAATTGATTGCATAAACTTTCCAACCAATGGTCGAGGTCTGACAAATGAACCATCATCAAAGGTACCAGAGTTGTAGATTTAAACCATGATGAGAGCCAACTGAGTTAAGACACTGCAATACCACTAATAAGAACAACAAAGGACCCAATGGGTCATCTTGTTGAGCTCTAGCAGTAGACAAGATGCGACCTTTACCAAAGCAAAGTTCACCAGCAGCATGGTACAACCATTGTACACAAGTAAAAAGGTCATCGTTCAAACGAGACAAGAAGGCCTCTCTATAACATTCATTGAAGGCATTGCGAAAGTCAACTTTGACACAACACAGACCTTCCCTGTCTGCATTAGAACCAATGAAGAACCCCAGGGTATGAACTGCAGCGTCCGCACCTCCGCCAACACCCATACTGACTTAACCATAGAGAAGAAAGACTTCACAAAGACAAGATTTCCTTGCTCTTCAGCACACTCTACTAACCAAACGACGAATAACATCACCAACAGCAATAGAATGGACTCTGCCAGCTTTCTTATGTAGAGCTGTTAGTGGAGCTCCTGACAACCAAGGGGCAAGTCATTGATCAACTTTTCCAGCTAGTAAAGAAGTTACCAAGTGAGAAGGGTTGTCTAGACAGGATTAAGCCTCAGAAACACAAGAGCCTTTCACAGCATCCAAAATGTGCTGGGCTTGTAGTTGTGACAAACTAGGACTGGTGACCCTGGGAAAAGCTTCCAATGCATCTAAAACAGACTGTGAGTCAACACTCAAAGCCGGAGAAATTTCAGTAGACCATTTTGCCAATCCTGTTCAGGATGACAAAGTGTCAGTTCAGCAAAAGCAAACAGGGTCATCAATGGCAGCACATCCCTAGAACGTAAAGCAATCGTTGCATCACCATATCGACCTTCCATGGTCAGCTTCACAGAATGACAAACATTACTAGAGCATGGAGAAGTGGAACTACTCATACAGGGTAATGCTTCTAGGCCGGCTTCTTGCCACAAAGAGCGTAGAGCTCCCTGTTTCCAACGTTTCAGATAAGACAACAGGATGTCCTTGACCACATGGCGTTTCTGTCCTTGCTTAGGAACATGAAGAACTGCTTTGGCAAGCATGTGTAACTTAACATCACCCCAAATACCATCTCAGTGCCTGACCATTTTTTCCACGTGAGGTGGCGAGGACTGAAAAAGTGGTCTGGGGACTGTGCCGATCAAACCTAGTTCGGGAGAGGAGGGTCCTTCTTCACTCAATTGCAACCGTATGAATTGAAACCCCCGCCCTGAGAAAGGCAGTCAATCGGTTGAGAATGCTAATAAAACTTAGCAGGACAACATCATAGCGCGTGCAGATGCAAGGGCTAATGAGGTAAGCGATCGTATTTACAGCTTGTGAGGTGTTCTCATAAAAGCTATTGTACATATCGTATCAGTGCTGTAAACTAGATGTCCAATGTTGTCTGAATTCCGAGCAATGCCTGATGATGAAGCCTTTGCATCCGCCGTGTCCAGCGTTTGCCTCTAGTCGGCGGGCATGCAGAATTTAAAGCCACTTCAGATGCTTTCTCTTTGCCTCCTTGTCTTTGCATGCTTTCCAACAGGCTTCCAAAAGTTGGATTCCAGCAATACAGATCCTAGGGTGCTTGTACTGATCCTGTTGAAAACGCTGATGAGAGATCAGGTCATTACCCACTAAAAGCCCGGTTCACAATATTTGCACGATGCGACACGCAGATCAGATGGTCTGAAACTCGAGTCCAGCACTCTCAGCATAAGCAAATACCCTTATTACACACTACTCTTCTTTTGCTATTTCTACTGTGTCGTAGCACAACAGAGTTCAAACAGCTGAAAAGAGATGAAAGTGGATTAGAAGAATAGTTTTTTAGCAATGCCGGCAGCAAAGACAATTCAAGGGCATTTCCTTTCAGTTCTAAGTCTTTTTAATAATTTGACTGGATTTGCCAATAACACGGGTAGTTCCTCACCAGCGCTTCATCCACTGCTGATCCCAGATGTCTGTTTGAGTTCCGAATGTGTGCTTTGATTGGTTGAAAATGGTAGTGGATGAAGCTGAGTAAATCCGGTTGTTGACACTGGAATAGAACTTGGTTCAATTCCAGTCTCAACGTCAGTGACACTGGAGTGTTTACAATATTGACATTGAAAACTTGAGCATAAATGCGACATGTAATAAACAAATCTCTTAACAAGAGCAATCAGAGAAAGAATACCTCCCGCAAGGACCAATAACCCCCAATTTGTCTGGGACATATGTCTTTCGGCACAACACCATCCCCATCCAAGAGGTCGAGCAACGTACAAGATTTGATGACATCTCAACATGGCAGCTTCCACGGTTCACTATTTTCTCTCAGAAGAGTTAAGTTCTCTTAGGATTGTGGTCAATCATGTTCTATCCTAAGCAGGAGCTAAGGATAAGGTGGCAGCAGCAAGACGAAAACAAGAAAAATAAAAAACAAGTAGAAGTCTGATGCATGGGGCAATCCTTCCAACTGTACTGCGTTAGTATTTGAACACTTTAGTCGTTGACACCTTGGTCATTGGGTCACCAAGCACATATCAGAAGAGAACTGTCTAAGATATTCGAACAAAACTCAGAACTGTACACATAGGTAACATTGTGGTGCGTGTACATGCATGTGTGTGTGTGTGTGTGTGTGTGTGTGTGTGTGTGTGTGTGTGTGTGTGTGTGTGTGTGTGTGTGTGTGTGTTCATTTGTAAGAGAGAATTTCCAAGAAAGGCGAGTTGCAGTGCCACCAAATTTTGCATGTGCACACCAAATCCCTGACACTCGACAGAGAGTTTGTTGTCGTTTTTTTCTGAACTTCTCTTGGGATGACGCCATTTCCTGCTGGTCGAACCCGCCTCCACTTGAATGCAAATTTCTCTGGAATGACGCATTGGATCTCCACCGAATTTAAACTGCACGTTCCTGACGTCAGACAGTACGCACGGAGTGTGTTGTTCATTGCCAGCAATGCTGATAAAAACAAGGCATTTTCCACTATATCCGAGTTTTGAAAAATACGACTATTTTCATTTGCCCACGTAGGCCCATCGAATAGTTGCCATGTTCGATACACCTGTTCTCCAGAACAGCAGCAGCATCTCCAAAGTGACGTCCAACGGAACTGTCGAAACGTGACTTGGTAAGTTATATGGGGAACCGATTATATGAGTGAGTAAGTAACTGCACATGACTTCCAAGTTTCTGCTCCCCAGAAATGTATAGCTCTGAACGGAATTTTTCAGAACAGGACACTTGGTTACATTTTCATTTGTCTTCAATGGGATATCAACTAACAATCAATAATCTAATCAACCTGAGCAAAGAACGGGATCTCATATAGTTATATATAAAGTTGTCAAAGTTTCACTTGGAAATTTTGGGCAACTTTTTTCAAAATCACACGAGCATTGCAAGACTGTAAAACAACAGACAGTTGTTTCCTCCATCTGACTCTACAACCTGCTTCACTGTTTCTCCCATTTTCATCTTTTGACTTCTTTGAGATTCTGTTGAGACATTCTTCAGCCATAGTGCCCTAGAAGCCAAAGTCAAAGACCAAGGGAATGCATGGGCTATTGGACCCTGATTGAGACTCTGTGTTCTGTGTTCGTATTGTCATTGTCCTTTGTCCCCTCAACTTGGCCACATAGCCTGATTTCTCTGCAGCAGATTGTAGAGTGAAGAGAATGAGCCACTGAAATATCCAGATCTGTAGTGGAATGTCCAGTAGTCATATGCTGCTATATCCAGATGGTTTTCTGAGTCTACATACCTATTCCTAGGCTCAACTTGATGGAAATGCTTAACTCATCTACGCATTTAGCTCAAGTCAAGATGATTGTAATGTGCTGCTAGACTGGGCCCTAAACTGGACTGCTAAACTTGCAGGTTAACAAAATAATGCCTACAGTCGCGTGTCACTTATCCGACCCCTTGGGACCGGACCCCTGTTGGATAAGTAAAAATGTTCGATAACTGAAGCTGTTACGAACTCAACTATTGTTCATTTCATACGGCATTTTTTCCACATTAGGTATACTGAATGTAGATGTAGAATGAAAGTAGATGTAAATGAATGTAGAATACAACGAGAAGAAACGCTTAAACCCACTCTCAAACTTGTTTCAAGAAACAACTGACATGCACGTGGATGTACGTACGTGTACACAGCTGACCAGCAACATGACAAGCTTGACCTGTAATTTGGTACTTCACGGTCTGCATGCATAATTATATCATTATGACTGCCAAGGTCGTAAATTTCATTTGCAAACCTTTCTGATATATCCACTACAGCGAATGCTCAGCAATTGAGCCAGAAACCTCATATTCCGTAAAATGATGGATTATCCTTGTTTCCTTGTAGTTCTCAAATTACCCTCTTCATCTAGAAGACTGCCTAAGTTCCAGCAACCAATATTTGAGACTAAGGGTCCTCCGATTATGCTTCATTTGCAGCCTCCGTAATCTGGTTTGTACTGGGAAGCTGTGGCTTTTCTGAGGTTGCATGCACTCGAGGCACGTACAACATCACACAATTAATATGCAAGTGTTTTCTAGTGTATAACATGTTGCCACATCCCCTACAATGATGATGCCGGGCGTGACCTTTCCCTGACGTTTCCAGATGTTGATGAAAAGTTGACAGCTTCAAAATTCATGAAAAGTCAGGCAAAAACACCCAAAAGCACCAGGTGACACAAAAAGCAAATGACTCCAAGCGCCGCCATGCTACATCCGACACATGCACACACACGCACACACACACACACACACACACACACACACACACACACACACACACACACAAATGGACAAAAGGATATGCCCTTCGGAAAGTTCAGAAGATGTAGCACCCCTTGCCTATTTCTAGGTAGGGACTCCGGCGCTGCTCAGAATTTTAGGCCACGCTGACGTACCCCTTGATGTGTGGCCAGAGCATCAAAGGGCACTGACTTTGGTGCAGCCGCGGGACTGGACCTCAAGTCCACTCGTGCCCGTATATACTGCATGATGTTCTGCCAAACCAGCAGTCTAGTCCACCCCCAGTCAAAGACCAGGTACTCATTTATACTCCTGAGTCGAGAGAGGCAATTGTGTGTGAATTTCTTGGCCAGGGAAATTATGTCTCTACTCGTCCACAAACCAACGACCTCAATGTCCCGGATGTTTTTCATTCTCCAAATGCAACTCTCTAACCAACTGATCTACAGATGCCACACACACACACACACACACACACACACACACACACACACACACACACACACCCACACCACACACACACACACACCACACACACACACACACACACACACACACACACACACACACACACACACACACAGTAGTATCTGGTAGTATTATAGACAGTAGTTGATTAGACAGGGAGTATGGGATATTTAGAGTATATCCAGGGGTTACATGAGAGATAGTACGTGTTGTGTAGCTATGTGAGGAATACTCTACAACTTGGCGACGAGCAGGGTTCTAGCCAGGCATACTAAGGGGTGACGGTCCGCCACACTTCCAGTTGGAGTTAGTGGCTGTGTTCACTACTACAAGGATAGGAAACATAAGTTTGTACTACTCATTGTTCACTTTGACCTTTTACAGAGAGTGCTAATTATACTGTGCTCTTGTTTCCATGTTGTATGCTCTAACAGATCTTATTACAAAGCATGATGACTAAATGGGAAGCAACATAATTGAATGAGGATGTGGCATTTCTATAAAAACATACTTGTCCCTTACAAAATACTGATATGCAAACAGCTAATTCTCTTTCCCCAAAAATCATCTTACAAACAGCCAAGTTATTCTGACTAGATTGATTATTAATAAGCAGAGGAAGTCATAAAAACTCACCAAACTACAACACGTCAAAACCACACCCCTTACAAAAGACCACGCCCCTTTTAGGAAGCCTGACCTGCCACCACGCTTTGCTGAAAACCTGGCTAGAACCCTGACGAGGATAAAGACTTCAAGAATATGGTAGTTTTGGGTCACAGTAAGCGAAAGTCCTTCTCACAATACAGTCTGCGCATTTTTTTAGATCACGTGTCAGTTATATAGGATAGAGAACTGGTTGGGATTAGCGGTCATCACTATGAGCACGGAATTAAACCCTGTTGCGGCATTCCACTATCAAGGAGAGACATTGACAAACCCAGAGCCCCAATGGGATAAGTGGAAATGAAGCTTCGAGTACTATATCGTTGAAAAACTCTCGGCGTAAACAGGCATTGCTCCTTCATTGTGCTGGATCTCAAGTGCAAGACATTTTTGCTACATAGCCAAATACTGGGAATGACCAAGATTACGAGGCAGCCTTAGAAGCGTTGGACAGACATTTCAAACCACTCAAACAAATTTTATGAAAGTTACAAAATCCGCCAGCTTCATCAACAGAGTACGGAGTCTATTGACCAATACTTAGCACGTCTTCGTGAACAAGCTCACAAGTGTCAATTTGCGGATTTAGATCAAAATCTGTTGGATCAGATCATTGAAAAATGCACTAATGTCAAAGTGCGCACCAAACTGCTGGAGGAAGGGAATGAGTTGACCCTAGCCAAAGTGATCTCAATAGCTCGAACAGTGGAAACTGTTGCCATTCAGAAACAAGATATAACTGGATCATCCACAACTCCATCACAACCACCAAAGTTGAGAGAAGAAGCTGAAGTGTATCGCGTCCAGCCACAGAGAAGAACACAGTTGAAAGGTAATCCAATGCCACGAAGAAGAGGACTGCCATGTTACAGATGCGATAAGGAAAAACAATATTGCTAATGAATCTAAATGTCCAGCAAGGTACGAAACATGTCAATGGTGTGGTCGAACACGCCATTATGCTTCCAAAAGCAGAATACAATTACAATCAAAAAGAAAAGAGGGTTCAAGAAAAATGAACAAGTCAATTTTGCAAAGGAAGAGAGAAAGGACAGTGACCGTAGCCCAGATGCTTGGATCGAAGGAGTCAAAAGTGAAGTCATTGTAGACAGCGGCGCCAGCTGCAATATCATGTCCCAAGACCACTGGGAACAACCGAAAAAGAGTAATGTCAAGTACAAACCACACAAGGTAGAGACGAAGTTATTTCTGTACGGGTCGGCAGAACCATTGGCCATTGTGGAGAGCTTTAAGGCAGAAGTATGGACTGACAGCAAATATGTGAAAGCAGAATTTGTGGTTGTGCAAAGTAAAGGACCGATCCTGCTAGGGAGACAAATTTCCACTCAACTGAAACTCTTACTGCTAGGCCATGTTCAAGAAATAAGCCAGAACGAGAAATTGGAAGTCAAATATCCCAAGTGTTTCAAAGCAATCAAAAAACTCCGTGATTGTCAACTGCAGTTGCACATTGACAAGTCCGTATGACCAGTAGCTCAACCATTACAACGAATCCCTTTTAGTTTATGAGACAAGGTAGAAGCTGAGATACAACAGTTGCTAGATGCTGATATTATTAAACAAGCAGATGGCGCTACACCATGGATTAGTCCAGTGGTAGTGATACCTAAGCCAAACGATGATGTTAGACTTTGCGTAGACATGAGATGAGCCAATGAGACTGTTATACGGGAGAGGTTCCCAATACTCACGATCGAAGAAGTTCTCCAAGAATTGAGTCGAAGTCGACACTTCACAAATCTAGATCTGAGAAAAGGTTATCAACAAATTGAGTTATCAGAGGATTCTAGATCAATCACACAACTGGCCAATCAAGCACCACCCATGACCAGAACCACCCTACCGAGTGCACCATGGGTTAGTATAGCTGCAGACCTGCTGGGTCCATTGCCTACTAGAGAGCATCTATTAGTTGTTGTTGACTACTACAACAGAAGTGGAAATCATGCGTAGCACAAGAGCACAAGACGTTATTCGATGCTTGGAGAGAAGATCACTAGGTATGGCGCACCATATCACATCTTAACAGACAACGGACTGCAATTCACAGACAAAACCTTCAACAATTTTCTTTGTTCCTACGATATTGAACACAAGACGAGTCCGCCATTGTGGACACATGCCAATGACGAAGTGGAAAGACAAAACAGGTCCTTGCTACAAGCCATTCGTATCGCACACTCTGAAGGGAGAGATTGGAAAACAGAAATAACCACATTTCTGCAAGCATACCGCACAACTCCACATTCCATCACAGGAATACCCCCAGATGGAGCCTTCTTGCAACGTACAGTCAGGTGTAACCTCGCTACTCACCTGCCTGAGCAACTGTTTAATGATGAGATGAAAGATAGAGATAGCCAGAAAAAGGAAAAAGGGAAACAGCAAGGAAATGCAAAAGCTGCTCCAGCAACCACGTACAAACAAACTCTCAACTACTTACTTCCCCAAACCATTTGAGGTCATCTGAAGACAAGGATCAGAAGTAATGCTCAAGCAAGGAAGTAAGATTCTTCACCGACATGTGGCGCATATGAAACGGTTGGAGGAGGCCAAACGAGAGGACGAGGTGAAGAGGGATCCTGAAAGATACAAAGTACAGGAGTCCAGTGCAAGACGGATGTCAGGCAGAGCCAAGACTAAACCAATGTACCTGAAGGACTACAAAACGTAGACTAAACGTGGTATCTTTGTCCTTTTAATTGGGTAAGAAAGAGGATGTAGTATCTGGTAGTATTATAGACAGTAGTTGATTAGACAGAGCGTATGGGATATTAGAGTATATCCGGGGGAGGGGGGAGTTTACATGAGAGATAGTACAACGTGTTGTGTAGCGTTGTGAGGAATACTCTACACATACTTCAGTTTAGTCACTTTGGAGAGGGATAAACGCTACAGATTGAAACAAAACGGTGTACCCACAACGATAGTTAACGTATACAATTACCTACATAGCAGTGGCGGATCTAGAGGGGGTTCCAAGGGTTCCGTGGAACCCCCTAAAATTTTGTGACGTCATCACGCAGAGATGACCGCGTACCAGCAGTGCTTGTTACTTCCTGATGTGACTCGCAGCTCATGTTTTAGTTTTAAGTAACTTCACACAGAGATGCAGTACAGATTATGAACTTTCGACGTAGGTCCATCATCATCGGACAGTACGAGTGAGTCGTACGGTAATCCTATTCTTTCTACATCAAAATTTATGGTAACTTGTTTTCAATCTCAGTTGTTCTCCAACAACATGTTTCATTTATTTCCTTGCAATGATAATGTTTCAAAGTACATCAAAATATACTTCCACCTTTGATGGTCACAACATTCACAATTTCATAAAACCATATATGTCTATAGAAGATTTCTTCGGAAAGAAAAGAAAAAGCGGTAACATTTGCCTGTCTAGCGAAAGACATGTATAGGCTTGCAAGATCAATTCAAATTCTCCAGTACTGTAGATTCATTAACGTATACTTCCGTTCTATGGTATAGGTGATTAAATAGCTAATTTATATCTGGAGGCGTGGCTGATCCTAACCTTTGTGACGTCACAAAAAACCCCATTCGAAAATCCTGAATCCGCCCCTGCATAGATAGATAAAACAACGAAAAACAAGCGCACGTACCTACCATAGGGATACTTTGTATCAAGTAGGGTATCAGCCTTTCTTGCCCATGGAAGGACATCGTCGCTGCAGCCATTAGGCATGCCATTGTATCCTATGCCGACGATCTTCCTCTCCGTGTTGACAATACAAGCTCCAACTTGAGTATGCGGATCTTTGCTACGTTTGGCAGAAAGAAAAGCAACAGCCATAAAATATTCATTCCATTCCAAGTAGCTCTTGCGTTTCTGACTGCGAAAACCGTCACTTTCTAATTCAGCAGACATCGACAAAGTTCTGGCGGGGAAACGTAAGATCCCGTATATGTTTAATCAAACCCGCGCTAGACTACTAGATCCCGGATATGAAATGACTGTGTTACGTACGTATTAGACTGACTGCCCGCAGTCGCCGCATATGTACGGGCACGGTGACTAGAAAATGCTCGGTTAGCATTGTGTTTGGCGAGCGATGGTGTTCTGTCTTTACCAATTCGCGTAACAATGGTTGCGTTACTTAGCAATAGTTTTTGTCAAACAAACGCGGGAACTCAGGAAACAGACTTTCAGTTGCTCTTCTAAAGTATTTTGCGTTCAATTAACCGATTCAAGCGTTCAATTATTCGTTGCTTACGGCTGTTGTGCAACTAAATAACTTACATAGTCTGCGGTTGGGCAGCTGCTCAAATATCATCATTCATCAGCTGTCTAGACGCAATAATTTGTAATTAATCTTGACTTTAGCGTGAATTTTTAGCGTGTGTTGTAGGATAATTTCATTTGCATTACTAATCTTGGTGTCCCACGTTTCCACGGAGGTCTAACTAAGCTGTTGTGAGCGAACTAAATCTACATATCTAGGAAGCCTACAGAACAACGCCTTGCTCCGTCAATCGTGGTGTAATCCGCATACTTTGTAAATCGTGCCTCTTGCGTGATACCATGCAACAGTCCATCACGCGCCGTAGCGGGTTTTTGGTTAATCAAGAGCTCGAATTTCACTACTTCGCCTTCCCACCTTTCTTGAATCAATCATTTATTGTTCAGCTGAAACGTGAGTGAGCATCCTAGAAGACGTCATGAAAGAAATGTGCGACTAAAATAATTATTTCTATATTTGTTACTTCTAATTAGGACAGAACATCGGTAATTGAATGCCCGAATCGGATAACTGAACGCCCAATTCTAATAATTGCTTGCCTGAATCGGGTAACTGAACGCCGAGTTCGAATAATTGAACGCAAAATATTCTAGTTGTCTTCAATTCTTCGTTCACGCTTCAATCGTCTCACTCGTTTACTGAGATAGTCGCGTAACAATGATTGCATAGTCACGTGACAATGGTTGCGTAACAATAATTTCTATCAAAGTAACGCGCGGAAACTCAAAAAACAGACTTTTCTCTTCTTTTAGCTTTTCCTTTTTATTCCGTTTGTCACAAATCAGTCTCCTTTGCTCTTTAGTCGCGTAAGGAGGCAAAATCGAGAGTCGTTTGGCTCTTCTCGCCAACAAATTTCAATTGAGTCGATCCCTCGAAGGAGTCCATTGCTTCAATTTTTAGCGCATATGTTACGAAGTCAAAATTGCATTCATCTGGCATCGTCGTTTTGTCGATTCGTCTTTCTGTTTTGCCGTAAATCCATATGACAAGTGCTGACGCACGTATATAAATAAATATATAAATATATAAATATATAAATATAATATATCTTGAGCTCAATTGACAAGAGAGAGGCTCGCTTCGCTCGCCAATTACATAAGACCCGGATATAGTATGCGCACACAGCCCACCGCGTGGTCTCTTTCTAGTCTCAGTACAGCAAACAAGTGCCAATCTATTTGAGAAAGCAAACTCTTAGATGTGATGGTACTAGAAATTTGCCGGGCGTGGAGTGCAACGTGACTTGTCGCTGTTGGGGCCTAAATGAGACCACGTATGCGCACTAGTACTCTAGGGCTCTAGCCATGCCACGCTACGCCCCTGGGCACGCCCACATTCTTCTAACGGAAATTAGTACGTGTACACATCGTGATGCCTTTACCGAAGAAGTTCGAGCAGCGCGAAAATCAATTAAATGTCATGTCCTTCGCATCGGTCTCATGCAGCTACAACAGTAAGAGCGTGCCGATTTGAGACGTCTAGCTATACGTAGCAGGGCCGTAGCCTGGCTTCAGAAGTGGAGGGTGCGTAATACACCAAAATGGGACCAATGACGTCACAAACTCGTCGCGTGGTCTTTTTGGTTTCTTGAATTATATATTTAGATGCACGAACAGAAAAAGACACAACAAGAAATTCTCGAAAATTACATTAATTAGCTAAGAAAGTCGACGATTGATGTCGTTACATCGACTCATAATCAGCTCTTGCGTCAGCAGTACGACGCCACGGTGTAAGAACGGAATGAGTTGTATTGGATAAGCCTATACCGTACTAATATATTGATCGTCCCGTGTAACAATAAAACATTAGATAGCAGTCTGGTGTCCAAGGCAGTGGGAGTCTGTAATCTAACTGTACTTTCCAGCCTCATTTCCATATCCTAGCGTTCTATTGCCAATTGATGAACAAAGTAAAACATAGTCTTTGATTTAGTCTGAGTGTCTGCTCGTATACGGTGTCGGTAGTCACTAACCTATTTGTGCTTTCGATTCTAGCTACCAGCGTTACACAGCTGTAGAGCGAAGTCACATGCACCGCTGCATGTGACCCTGGACGGTTAAGGTGAGCCTTGATGCTACAGTCACGATAGTTTATATTCGATTCAATGCCTGAAATTTGTGTTCAGTGGCAAGTCATGAGTAGAGGGCTTGGCTTCGCGTGACGCTGTCGTTTACCAATGACGACGAAAGGTCAGAATCGTAACACGTACGGTATCGTGTCGCTATAGTCACGACAGTTTCAGTCTATTTCATTGACTGAAAGTTGTACACGTCGTGAGTAGCTACAGTGCGTGGCTTCATGCACTTCTTTGTTAACATTGTTGTTTACGATCTACAAATGATCGTGGGAAGGTCAGAATTAAAACAAGTACTACACAACACGATATCGTATCGCCTCCTTTAAGAGCGGGCAGCTCCTACTCTGCATGACCGTATATTGAGTATGCCGAGTTGGCTTGAACTTACTAATTGCGTAAATGCAAATTGAGAACTAAGAAACGGCAAAAACGACGCTACACTCTGAGAGAGATTCTTATATAAGGAAAACAAATCAAGACAAGACCTCATTTACGTCTGTTTTTTTCTAGATCAAACTGATGACAAAGCTACTGTCGCTGATGCGTCTATTTACCTTTATCTTTCTCCTGGAAAGTGTGAGGAGCCAAACCTGTGACAAGAGCTCAACACACGCTCGTAGCACGTCCAACTGTCAGGATGGAATCTTCTACAACGCGATGCTGACGCCCTCTGCAATTTTGGACAACGCCCACGTGGGAGAGGCGTACTCACTAACTGCCACAGGAGAGATTTTTTTGACAAAAGCACAGCAGGATCTACCCGTCTTCTACGTATACCACTAGCTAAAGCAGGCCAACTCAATCAATTTCAAACGATTTCGGTAGATGTTACTTTCTCACACAGAAACCCTACTTCCACAACAACAGACATGGATCTAGACGTTTATCTATCGGACGGAGTTTCTGCCATTGGGTTTCGGAGCCACGACAAAT
Organism: Corticium candelabrum; assembly: GCF_963422355.1. Taxonomy (NCBI): domain Eukaryota; kingdom Metazoa; phylum Porifera; class Homoscleromorpha; order Homosclerophorida; family Plakinidae; genus Corticium; species Corticium candelabrum. The sequence continues at coordinate 7,910,821 of NC_085088.1, read as the reverse complement.
CAAATTTTCACGATTTGTGTCCTTTGTGTGCTTGTGAAGGATTAAGTGGACCGAAAATTGCATCTGTGTCTTTGCAAAAATGCTAACCAAGGAATAAAATCAGATCCGGCTACCGTCCATACTCTACACTCTAGAATCGATCCACATCGACAAGCAACAGGAGCTGGTTACAGTAACGTGATGTCTGTCTATCATCAGTACACCAAGAAGCTTCACCTTCAACGTGGGTTATATCTGGAATTTTATCGTGAAGACGCAAAAGACACGTATATTATTAGCTTTATCAAAGCGCAAGCGTATTTAGAATGCATAGCGTAGGTACTGTACTGCCATTACGGACAGATAAATGATGAAAGGGTCGAACCATTTGGGTTGAGTAGACAGACGCTTTACGAAACGTGATGTTTCTAACAACACAAACTGTTAGTTCATAGATTTTCTAGATGCACGTGTATGTCTTATATAGATACATAATCATGAACTGTGTAAACTGAACTGTACCATGCGCTTTTGCACAAGCCACTAAACAAGCAATTTGAAATCAACAAGGGTACCTAATAATGCCAACAGTGCAATTTGAAGTCATTACAAGACTCAATAACATAAAATATAATTTTGGTAGAAAAAGCCACAAAACCTAGCAATAAGTGAACAAGCAAGTTCTATTGTGCATGAATGGTTCAAACCTGTACGAGAATCTGATACTGTTTGACATCTAAGCGGAACGTGTACATGCCACATTCCTCCGCAGTCATGCATCAATTAATATATTAACACGCCATCTTGTTACGGTTGCCGTTTTTAGAGCAATGGGGTAAATTGTAGCATCAGGCTAAAAATTGTGGCTACAGATAAAAGAAAATGATAATTAATACAATAGCTATCCGATACCTAATTTTAACAGATATCAATGGAGACTCTTAATGACATTTGTAAGCAACAATCAGGCGAAATGGTTATTTATATAAATTAATCGGTTTTGGTAAAAAAGCAGCTATTACATTTTAATTGAAGGGAGCCAACTTAAAATTTCTTGCAACATGTTTAGTTGGTGTGTCTGCAAGGTATGTAAACAGATATACAAGATGAAGAGTTATGGAATCGATGGGCAAGAATTTCTTACTACTGTACACGATACAGTGATGTGTACAATTATAAAAATAATGAATAATTATAACTAAAATATAGGTATGCGTTATCGTATGAATTAGCGTAGTAAGGTATTATTGCAAAACTACGGTTACCAGCGCGATAGAGAGCGTAGTTATCTCCTGAGGCAAATTATTTATACCATAGTCACGTAACGTGTAAAAGTATAAGTGAGTGCGATAGTAACTGGAAGTAACTTATTCCACATTTACTTTGCAATACGTCATACACTACCTCAATACTCGCTCGTGACTTGTCGCACGTCAGGTCATCATAGTATAAGTGCGTGTTTAACTAACAACTACGGTAGATCAAGTCAAAAGAGCGAAAACGAAACTCATTGCAAGATTGATTCACAAGAGTAGTGCGAGAAAGTCTGCATGGGAACGAGGCTAGATTATGCGATTATGAAGATGAGCTTAGCAGTCTACTACTTTGACTGATACAGTGGCGGATCTAGAGGGGGTTCCGGGGGTTCCGTGAACCCCCTAAAATTTTGTGACGTCATCACGCAGAGATGACCGCGTACCAGCAGTGCTTGTTACTTCCTGACGTGACTCGCAGCTCACGTTTTAGTTTTAGGTAACTTCACACGGAGGTGCGGTACAGATTAGGAACTTTCGACGTAGGTCCATCATCGTCGGACAGTACGAGTGAGTCCTACGGTATTCCTACTCTTTCTACATCAATTTATGGTAACTTGTTTTCAATCTCAGTTGTTCTCCAACAACATGTTTCATTTACTTCCTTGCAATGATAATGTTTCAAAGTAGTTATTTTCTATCTCATGAAAATATACTTCCACCTCTAATGGTCACAACATTCACAATTTCATAAAACCATATATGTCTATAGAAGATTTCTTTGGAAAGAAAAGAAAAAGCGGTAACATTTGCCTGTCTAGCGAAAGACATGTATAGGCTTGCAAGATCAATTCAAATTCTCCAGTACTGTAGATTCATTAACGTATACTTCCGTTCTATGGTATAGGTGATTAAATAGCTAATTTATATCTGGAGGCGTGGCTGATCCTAACCTTTGTGACGTCACGGAACCCCCATTCGAAAATCCTGAATCCGCCCTTGTGATAAGACGAGGGGAAGGCTGGCATCAATTTGCATGGTTGCCCCGGCCTGGATTGCTCGTTTTGTCAAATTTCATGCAAAGACTGCAGAGGGATCGAGGTGCGTAATATTACAGCAGAAGTCTGGACAGACTGATGTGACAATTTGATGTCGTTATTCTAGTACCCAGCGTGTTTTAGGACTAGACTAGAATTAGATATGAAGAATTGCGATGCTATTAGTATAAAGAGCGCACTTTAATCCGAATTCTAGTCGGTCTCCGTGTGGATTCGACGGTTTCCTACGTGAATTTGGCCATTTTGCAAAGAATTCGCGTAAACCAATGACCATCTAGTAGTTGGCCAAGACACAGCAAACTTGGGTCAATTTCGGCTTAATTTCGCAAACATTCCAGGAAAATTTGTCCGTGTTACTGGCGAATTCACCACGAACTCAACTAAAATTCAATGTGAATTCACAGCAAATTCACGCTACTACGTACCTAGCAGCGAGATATATCTATTGAATGTCACATGCGCAGGGCAGATGCAGAGGTATGAAAGTTCGATGCTACGAGTAGGGCGTTCAAATCTAGAGGCGCGTCTCGCGTACTACGCGCCATTGCTCGTGTCAAGTCCTCAGGTTGCTACATCACGTGCGCTAGCTGCTGAGGGCCATGCGGTTTGACACATGTTTTTGGCGTGCTTAGGCCAACAACACGTGTGAAACCGCATGGTCCTATGCACACGTGATTGCTAGTACGTAGCAACCTAGCGCGAAGAACTGAGCGCAAGTCAAGCGCGGCATTACATTGGATCGAAAGCGGGCCTACACAGCTGTGCGGGCGGTTCGTCCGATCCCCCCAGCCTACGGGCCTGCGTAGGATCGGAAAGCCGAAACCATGCAATTAGTCAATCGCCCTAGCTAAACTAATACTAGTAGTCTCCCGCTGTAACGGGGACTCCATTCCCGGAACTACACTGTACTCTGTTGAGGGGCTGTGGAGAAAATAGGGGCTGTGTATAAACACTACTAGATCTTGTGAACAAAACAGGGCTGCAAACGTAATAGCTAGGTCTTGTGCACAAATTAGGGGCTGTGAACCAAGTAGGGGCTGTGAACCAAACAGGGGCTGTGACCAAATAGGGGCTGTGAACAAAATCTAGTAGCCCCTATTTTGTTCACGAGTACTACGTTCGCGTGAAAATCGACAGAATAGGCAACTTGCTGCCCAGAACAAGGTTTCTTTTAATTCTCTATTTCTAAGTAGTTTGCTGTGTCTAGAGCACCTTTGCTAGCAGAAAGAAATTTGTAACACGAAAACGCTAGTAGAGAGGAAAAAATGTGCGTGAACAAAACAGGGGCCGCTAGGACCGGTTCAGAACGCGTAAACAAAATAGGAGAAAAAACAAAATGGGGGCTGTAAACAGAATAGTACCCATTAACAAAATAGTCCCCATGAACAAAATAGTCCCCGTGAACAAAATAGTCCCTGTGAACAAAATAGTACCATAAACAAAACAGGGGCTGTGTACATCACAGTAGCATATGCCTATGTTTTGATACTATTGAAACCAGCAGACAGTATATATGATGGCACAGTGCAGTTGACGTTATAATCTTTGTCATACTGCAAGTAATAGCAGTACCACTTCAGACCCCTCAGAGACATCTTTGCACTAGACAACAAACAAATGCATTGCAAAATACACAACAAGTCCTCTTTTCATCAACAACAAAAATTACGCTTACATCGATCGATTCTGAACATGATTATCTATAGAGAGAGCCTGTTCAAATGTCATGTTCAGGTATCTCATGTAGTATGCACCACTCACCTAAAGATACATGACACAAACACAAAATCAGTCTAATTAACTGTACTTGCGTAAGGGCACATTCACTAGACACTGCAAATGAGAATACTATGAAGCAGGTTTGTCTTAATTACTGCCATGTACAATGGTTTCTAATTTCTTACAATACCTGTCATAAAGCAGGAGCTTCTGAATGTGAATGAGCTGATGAACTGTCAAGGGAACGGTAAGTTCAACCTTGGTCATGTCATACACATGCACTCATTATTACACTTCTAGCAATATGTTCTCTAATTAGAGACATAAGAAACAACTAACCTTCAAAGACCAAGGTAAGCCAATACAATAAGTACAAGCTTGACAGTCACTTCAATCTACAATACTCTGTATTTGGTTAACTGAGCAATGGATGTCAAAATTTTTGTTGAAACTATACTGAGGTACATGTACATCATGCAATTTCTAACAACTATTACAGTCTACAGCCATTGACATTACATGCTTAATTCTTATTACCTCTCCAGTTCTGTCTGTTCCTGCCTGCAAATAGAAAAATCATGGTAAACTACAAGAATTTCCAAGTTATTCTAAGCAACTAAAACCACAGCAGAAAAGTTTTTGGTGACTGTATATAACATGTGCTACATAACATGTTGACAACTCATGTTGTTGACCAAGTCCCCTCTACAAAAGTAAGCATTTAACCATACTCTCTTGGTTATTACCCTAGGGCTCAAGTAAGCTCCCATCGACACATTTTCACACTTCTTAGTCCTGTCATTAGTGCTAATTGGTGACTGTTTGCTAAATACACACACACACACACACACACACACACACACACACACACACACACACACACACACACACACACACACACACACACACACACACACACAGGAGTGTTTCAATCCTTTAGGTATAATGGCAGTGGTTTAAAGCTCTACTATTTTAGTCTATCAGCAATCAATCACTTACGTCAATTAACAACTTTAGGTGTCAATTTTTGAGAAAGGCCCTATCCCATACTTCATCTTTGACTCTGGCCAATTATGGGGTGGGCTAATAATCGAGTATGGTAAATATGCGCACAACTTACTACAAGTCACTGTCCATTCTCTAAGTAATCTGGAAGTAGCATCATTTGCTAAAAATACTGATATAGAACAACAGAGACATGCATGTACAGAATAGGTAGTAGTAATACAAGTACAAAGTACAATCTGATTTGACTGCAACAGCAGCCGAAGATGTATAAGGAACTGAATACTCATAAACAGCTGCAAAGTATGATTTATCATCACTAGAGCACAGAGTAGTCCATTCCACTTTTGAGAAAATGAAGAACTAAAGACTGAACCTTGGAATGTTTGTTCACTTAAGAGTCTCTAGAGGACAACCTTTGCCAGTAAAAGACATATATGAATTAAAAATGGTCTGAAGTTAACAGAAACACAATGGCTCTAGCTTGATGAATGGTTTTGGATAAGAGATCAAACTGCAAGGCTTTGCACTAACGATAATTATTTTATCCACAGAAGCTTCATGAGTGTCCCTTATCAATACCAGAAATTCAAGAACATCTTCCAGCACTATTTTTGAACGATTTACAAGAGTTGAATTGCTAAAAGACAAAACTTTCCTAATAAAGTGACAACTGCCTATCGCCCAATTAATCAAATTAGTAAAGAAAAAAGAGAAATTTTGTATGATTCATTGCAAAGAACAAAATATGCGTTGTTGCATGTTGTAGTTGTGAGTTTTAATGCTACAGTTGAAAGACTACAACTAGAGTTACTGATAAGTTTGGATTGAATCAGTGATAAAGACAACAGACTTCTAGGTTGTGTTTCTACTAGCTCCATATTATCTAGTTTAGCTTAAATGTGCAAGTTCACAAACTACATCAGTTCAAGAAATACTGACTGCTTCCACTAAGAATTTGGACATCTGGGATGGGTGAGGTATTTGCACCATTACAAAATGGTGAAGTATTTCTGAAATGACACTTGCTATAATACATTGGGCAGTTCTATTGCTGAGTCAGAGTAATAGTTGGAGAGTAACAGTTGGTTGTTCCTGAGACTCCAAACTCAGCATCTAGTAACATGCAGTAGCTGCTGATTTCTCCCCTATATTTGATGACGCTTTCATCTTTCAAGGCAATCCAATACAAATGAAATAACACAAAACGACATCGGAGGCCATCTTCAAGCACGCAGTGCGTCAGTAACCTAAACTATTTGCTAAACCTACTACAAAACATGGTTAGAAAAGCGGTTTAGGTTTAGAATATAACTGGTTTAGCCCCATGTTGGCCAAGGTTTTGTCTGAGGAAGCTGAAACATGCCTTTTTGGATGGTCTTTGGGGATTTGCTCATCTTTCTTTCTCTTTCCAAAGGCTGTGTTGAGATGTCCTCTAAGAGTTGGCAAGAAGAAACAGATAGTTGTTGTTGTCTCGCCTTCGAAGATGGCAGGAAGGAGATTTTATCTTCTTGGCAAAAAGCAAGATCCGAATCTCATCAAGCTACGAAGGCTCTATCTAACAGATATACTTCTTTTAATTTTGCCAATGCAAAAAGGTCTCTTTTTTCTGGAGAGGTCGTTTTCGCAACGCAATATGTTCTCTTGGTTCATTGGGATGTGCTTCACATGATGATTCTTCGGCTATTGAAGAATTCGTCATCCTGTTCATTCTCTACCTGTTCGGAATAATGACATTCCTCCTCCCCTCACTGTCACCTCAAGCTCTGTCTTAACAGCCTTACGTGGATTTCCACGGGCTCTCTAGTCTTCTTTTCTTAATCGAGTTTGCAAGGACTTCCCTGAGACTTTGCAGGGACAAAACGGTGTTAGCATTGTGAAGGTCAATTATTTTTTGGAAATGTCTCAAAATCATCAAGTGGAGTGCAACAGGGTGACCCTGATCTTTGTCTCCAAATTTGGTATTTAGATGACGGCAGCTTCCTTGGTGAAAGATCAGCTCTGGCGCCACTTCTCAACCAGTTGTCATCGGTTGGCCTTTCTCATGGTTTACGCCTTAATATGTAGAAATGCAAGGTCTTCAAGGAACAAGTTTCCCACGAGTTCCATGAGGAGATACAGCAAGTGGAAAATCTGACAGGTGGTGCTGACTTTCTGGGTTCACACATGTTTGGCTCTGATTCTTACTTTAATGCTCCTTGTGCTAAACAAATCGACAAGGTCTTACAGTGCCAGAACAATCTCAAAAGTTTGAAGAATCCCCAAGTTCTACCTAATTTACTTCTAAGCTGCCCGAGTCTTGTAAAGTCAACCATCTTTTTGAGGACTGTCCTTTCAATAGAATTTCTTTTTCAAATCCAACAATGGCCTGCGGAATTCTCTGGAAAGAACGTTGCAATCATCTTTGTCAGATTTGGCTTGGTCTCAAACCACGTTACCTATTCGCTTGGGTTGCCTTGACAAAAGAAACGCTAGCAGGACCTGCTTCGCAGCTTTTGTTGGCGGCAGCAATGCTGCTTGAAACTTATGTCACCAACTCTTGCAGACTGTCCTTCCACCTAGCTTCACAGGTCTATTACTTCCTGGTGAACTACAAGCATGGAAACACGTACCTGATCTCTCTTTTGCCGGATAATGTCAACTTAAATTTGCTATCTTCTTCACAACTCCAGTTGCAAATGACTATTGATTCTTACGAGATAGTGCTCGTCTTAACACAATCTCTGTTTCACTTGTGGGTTCATGGTTGCGGGCAATGCTAAACCCTGTTTTTGGCCTGACTATGTCTCCACAAGAATTCGTTCTCTGTCTCCACCTCTGGCTTGGCCTGGCTCAGTTTCCTTCGCCATCCCCTGCTACCAGATGCTACTGTGGTTCTGTTTTGGCCAATTATGGAGATCATATTCTGGGTTGCCACAGTACTTCACTAAGAAACAAAAGACATGATGCTTTATGTGACATTGTGTATCACTCTCTTCTAGAAAACAACACAGGGACCAGAAGTGAACAGAGTTGTAGTAGTGACAGTTCCTCTCACCCTGGAGAAGTAGCCACCCAGATTTCTTCCAGGGTTGTGCAGCCTATTCTAACATTATCGTTCAAACTTCTTTTAGCAATCCTACCTCGTTACCTGAACCATCCAATCAAGAGCTGTCACAGCTGCAGGCAAAGCCAAACAAGATGAACGCCATCAAGACAGTGTTGAGTCTTCCGGTAGTTTCTTCTATCCACTGGTGCTGGAAACTTGGTTTTCTGTCACCTTCCAGTCTTCAGGCTCTCAAAGACATTGCAAGGAAGACTACTCTTACGAACGATCTTACCATTACTAAAGCTCTAGCTAGCAAACTTATATGAACAGCTATCTGTATGCCTTTGGGAGTATAATGGAAAGATGGTTCTAAATATTTTAGCTGCTAGTAGAGGTACAGATCTATGGGATTATGCTTCGTTTACACTTTTCCAGGCCCACACAAGTGGGCTTTATCACAAACATAAACCTGTTTACCTTAATTAGTTGTGAAACTGGTTCAAGTGTTATAGTGGAAACACAGCCCTATAGTGTATGGCCCAACAATCAACAATATTTGGTTTCAACATAACAATAAATATTCACATTGGTTTTATAGTATCTCCAAATGCTTTTGGGTCTAGAGACTACATTCTAATTAGGTAGTCTAGGAAAATGATCCATGACACAAGTAATGAGATGTCCTATAAAGAGTTGCGACTTCAAAACGGATGCTTTGAATGATCTAGCATTACAGTTTTATCGAAAGAGATCTGATGCAAACTAAATAATGCATTTTAGTCAGCCATGATGCTGTAAAGTCACAACTACCGTCACAACTACCGTCTGCTTCAAGCAAGCAAAATAACTAAACCATTTAAGCACAATTTGCACTTGATAAAAACCTACAACGACATTGCTTAGCTATGAGCTCAGCATCAGACAGTATTCAGAAACTAACAACAGTATTCAGAAACTAACAGATATCATTTTTAGCTATGAGCCAGAAAAAACAAACTTTGTACAAGTCACGTGACTTACAACGTAGTGTACTTCAAATATATGGCTTTAATGACATTTGGTTTATGACTATGTTTGTGGCTGACTATGTCTGTCATGCTAAAAAATGTGCCCCAACCTTAGTTCTATCCAATTACAAAGCAGTATTTGCAATTAATTGTACCTGGCAACCAAGGACAATTAATGAACCGCCAATCAGATCTGTGAAAATGTTCATGAAAAAAGAATTTTTACTAGAACAGTGTAATTCATGCTTGTGATTGCCAGGTCTTGTCAGCAATCAACAACAGAACTTACTTGTCTGCAAGTGCCAATGCAAAATTTAGCGCTTTCTTGGCTTTATGACATTTACATGAGAACCTAACATTATATATCCATGAGTGATATTTATGTCCGTATGTGATAACTCATTACTCAAAACTACAGTCGCTTTGTATGGTGCGCTAACAGCAAAATGGCATCTAACTTCATAATACTTCGACGTTTCAAGAGGCTTACACTGTGAATCAAGAAAATTTTTCAAAGTTGATTAATTCTTGCCTATTTTGCCACTTTCTCAAAAAGGCAAAATTAAATACTGTGAAATTTAAAAAGGACAGATATATTATTAACAACAGATTTAAATTATCACTGAAAACCACCAACACGTGTCATAACCATAAAGTCCCACTCTTTGTCATGGGATAGTGGTTAAATTTCACACCACAAAACAGCCGCATAATCAGAAGGTCAGATCATGTTTCTAAGTCCAAGAGAACATTGACTTCTTGTCAGATGTTATAACTGCTACTTGCCAGAAATTACTGTAGCAGCTGGTAGCAGTCTAAACTGCTCATTTGCATAGGCAAAACAAAAATCTGACGAAATGTTCAAATGGCAGAAATGGTAAAATTCTTTGAATGGACTACATTTTTGTCAAACAATCTATGAGCACACACTCCACTTGACACACATGATTTGTATAGAGATTAATGTAAACCAAATGAGACTTTGATACAAGAGCCAAGCTATCTGCAGATATTCTGTTCTGATCTCACTGTACCCTGTCCTGTGTATGAGCTCTATAGTTCATGTATACATCACCTTCAGTTTTGTATTCAATCTGAATGCCAGTATCAACAGTCAAAGAGAGAGTTTCATACGCTATTTTGTCCAAATAGATATTGAAAAGAACAGGAGATAAGCAGCAACCTTGCCTTACCCTGTGGTTATCCTGAACCTGTCAAACAACATACCATATTCACCATAATAATGCCCATACCAAATTAATGCCCATGCCCATACATACGCCCATGTGCAGCAGGTCAGAAATGTCTGCCCAAAAAACCCTGTGCCCAAGTATACGCCCAGGATACGCATGCGCAGAATATTGAATAGTCACGCCTGCATTTGCAGGTCCTTTCTGTACATGAGCATAGCCCTATGTCTTACGCCTCAGTGACAAGTGTTGAAAAGAGCTCAAATTTCAATATTTATCACCTTCCCACCTTGGTTGAATCAATCATTTCTTGTTCAGCTGAAACGTGAGTGAGCATCATAGAAAGGCATCATGAAAGAAATGTGCATGATTTTGACTTTATGTAACAGACTGAAAAGAATTATTACGATCAATTTGGTATTTCTATGACACAGCCTCTGATAATTGAATGTCTGAGTCCAATAATTGAATGACTCAATCAGATAATTGAATGCCTGATTGGGATAATTAAATGCCTGCCTGGGATAATAGAATGCCTGAATCGGATAACTGAACCCTGGATTTGGATAATTGAATGCAAAATACTATATAGAACCTTTGATCTTGCAAAAACGGATAATTGCAGGCGTTTGTTGTAGTCTTTGGGTGTTTAGATGATGACTGGCCAAACGACAGCATTTTGTAACCATGTATACCCCTGGGACCAAAATAACGCCCATGCCCTAGCATACACCCAAAAAAGCATTCTTTTCTATACACCCAAGACGTTATTATGGGTGAATGTAATGTCCGGTGTTATCATAGATGTCAACAATCAACCCACAGACTTTTCCCTCTACTCCATAATTCTCAATAACTGAAAGAGGGCATGTCTAGGACTGCATGAACGGCTATCGACAAGTCTGAAGCATAATGCACACCATGCTCTAAAGCTATCTCAATGATCTGCCTCAATACCCAGATTTGGTTAATGGTACATCTAACAAGACAAAACCCACATTATTCTAAAAGATAATTTTTTATTACTTTCTTGAAACGTTCCAACAAGATGTCAGCCAAAACTATCCCTGGGACGGTGAGTAAAGATATCCCCCTGTAGCTATCACATATATCTAAATAATGGTAACAAGACAGTAAATTTCTATGCATGTGTGATTTTTCCAGATTCTGAACATAATCTAATGACTTCAAACAACCAAGAAAGCTCAGGTGGAAAAATTCTGCCACTATGCTGTCATCTTCTGTTGCCTTACCATATTAGATTTATTAACAGAAGCTACAATCTTCATATCAGTTAGTGGTTCTCCAGATGGCAAGTTGTATGAAAAGAGGTATTCATTAATTAGACTTGTAACATGCTAAACATTCAGCACTGAATTAACACCTTTTCAAGCGATCTAGTTTCGCTTCCTCGGTTGCTACTTTTGTCCATAGTCATGCATGCATCAATAAAGACATCAGCTGGTTGGAATTCAGTCCTACTAAATTTCTTAATTTGCCTATAAACTCTCCATGTCGGTGATGTTTCAGAGCTCCTCCTGTACCTTCCTTTAGACTACGTGTACCAGTTTTGTTTGTTCTGTTTCAGTACCAGTGTTGCTTTGACCTGACAGCATATTGTGCATATCTATCTCTGAGGTCACTGCTTCATGCATGGTCACCCCTTAGCCAAGCAAGCACAGCACATTGCTGTAATAAAATTCCCGTTTCATCTTCTATCTTCTGAATTGCTTCTAGCACCAACGATGGTTTATTGAACATCAATGCACCATCGGCAAGATTGCAGGGTATTCTCTGTAATCCAAGTATTTGCTTGCCATAGTTAGAGTAACCGATAGTTGTTTTTCTGCTGTGTCACTTACTGCTGACTGAAATTCCAATTAACCATCTTCTTTCAACATCTGCTGCACCTGTAGATCGTTGACTGAACTTGTGGCTGTGGCACAAACTGTTTCTATATGTTGGTCAATACAAGTGGATCTTTCAAAGCATCATGATTATTGTTTGGCATTCAAACTTATTGCTTACGTTTCTGAAGTTTCAAGACTAATTTGCTTATTACCAGCTCATGATTCGATTCAACGTCAGGGTCGTTCATTACTCTAGTGTCATGGATCATGCATAGACTGCCTGACGAGAACAGTCTTTCAAACTTGGTTTTGCAAGAAGATTTGGTGGATACCAAGAAGCTGTGTGAATATGTTGGTGTTGAACCACAGTGTTTATGATTATCATATCATGAGCTTCAGCAAAACCTAATAATCTCTTGCCATTATCACTGGTTGAAATGGCAACCAATTTGCAAGTTACTTTCATTTCTTGTTTTCCCACTCAAGCATTGAATCACCCAAGACAACAACACAGTAAGACACCTGTTTTTTGGATTGCTTCATCCAGCTGTTGTTAAAGACATTCTTCTCTTCTTCACTATTCTGATTGGTTGGACCATAAGCAATCACAACACTAACCACACCTCTATCTGTCAAAAACTCAACTCTCATGATCCGGTCTGAAATAGGGTTGAAGAATTTTACATTATTCTCTATGCTGCATGGGAACTCTAAACCCACTCTTCTTGAAGCTTCTCTACAGTGATCCTGAGAATAAAAGCTTGTACTGGGAGCATTGAACTAGCTCCAGGTAGGTGCATGAGTCTCAGTCACACCACACAATGTCAGACCACCTCTTTGTAATGTTCTTCAGCAAGAAGGTTTGCTTTCCGTATCCCCTTGAGTTTTTAAACATTCCAAGTACCAATCTTAAGTATTTCACTTTTCTTCAAAACTTCAAATGAACAGACTTTAGACGATAACAGAAAAGTAAACCTGTTATTGAAGTAGGTTTACCTTTAACAATAGATGACACATGGCTTTTTATGCTGACTTTAGTGCAAGGCGATACTTTTTCGTGTAATTTTGGAGAGATTTGGCTAAAGAAAAACTAGTTTTGTACAATCACTGAAAGAACAGTGAATAGGTTTAAAAGTATATGACAGAGATAATCTGGCTAGTACTAAAGTCCGTCCACTTTAACTTCTCCCCCCCTCCCCCCCGGGGAAGTTTGTGTGGTTCTTGTGTCGGTAGATCCCAGCATTTATCCAATGAGCAATTAGTAATTAGCATAACAGGTGGGTTTGTCTTTCAATTGAAGGCTGTCTATTGGTTAGAGTAGCTATTAAACAATTTACATAACAAGGCTGGCGGAAGTTTGTCTGCAATGCACACTCAAAGACCAGCATGAAAATGAGCTCTAAAATGAAGTGTTTAGCATGTCTCTACGACCTTGCTGTCAAAAGTTATCCAGAATTGACTGAGGGAAAAGTCAGCGTGGACAGACTTTAGAATTCCAACTTAAACAAGAGTCACCAGGAGCAGCCAAAAACCACAAGGTAACCCCTTAGTGCCACACAACCCTTAATCCCCGAGTTGGCTCCGAATCTTCGAAGCCCAGTCCTGTTCTTGGATTACATACACACACACACACACACACACACACACACACACACACACACACACACACACACACACACACACACACACACACACATGCATGCATGCAGGCATGCACACACAGACATACATACATACATACATACATACATACATACATACATACATACATACATACATACAGACACACACACACACACACACACACACACACACACACACACACACACACACACACACACACATGCACACACATGCATGCACACACATGCACGCACACACGCACATGCATGTGTACACACATATGCATACGCACACACACACACACACACACACACACACACACACACACACACACACACACACACACACACACACACACACACACACACACCTACAGAAGATGAATGTCAACAAAGCAGGTGGTGAACATTTACTATTACTATAGCAACAAACAGGAGTAGGTGACTAGATATAGCTGTACCTCGCAGTGTGTGTAGATGACATTTGGCAGTGACAAGTTTGAATGCAATAGCTTTCTCAGTAAATCTACTCTTTCAGGCAAATGATCCAATTGCCAGTCATTCAGGTAAACAGCCATTTCCTGCATTACAATCCTTGCAATTAATTGAACAGTAGAACTTTGAATTGCCATTAATAACAGCACACTTTTCGAATAGCCTCTGAAAACCAGTCAGGATCTACTACATCGCCTACTATACTCACAAAACCTTTATTATAAATACATAATACTGTATCAATATATGTTATTTTACCAATTATCCAGTTATAATACTTGCCAAGAGAAGGGTTACCCTTAAAGAACTGCAGTTCAACATCTTCATCTGTAAATTCGAAGGGATTCAGATAGCTGTATAAATTAACAAATGTCGTCAACAGTGCCTAGGTTTTTGTATAAACATCCAAACCAAAGACAACAAAGTAGTAAACAGAACAATCAAAATACACGGACAAACAAATAAACATATAAACAATTTAACACCAAATAGTTGGATAAATGATTTGTGCAAACGTCTATCAATTAAAACCTGTGACATTCAGTGCTACATTATTATCTCTTAGACCACAACATGGAAAGACGTCTCATGTTTGTAAGAACTGCCAATTACACAAAGCTGCATATAACATACCATTATGAGGAGATATGACAGACAAGCAGATAGATAAGTAGATTGAATGCTTACTCTACTGATAACAAGCGCTAACTTTATGCAAATCAATAACAGTCAATGGACAAAATGTTGAATGTCTGTATCATATGTAAAGTCATTGAAGTTGCACTTAGACAACTTTGACAACTTCTTAATAATCACTCGAGAGTTGCAAGAATGTACACCTACAGACAGTTGCTTCCTCCATCTATCTCGAAAGCCTGCTTCATTGTTCCTTCCATGTTCATTTTTCGACTTCTTGGAGATCTTATTTAAATATTCTTCAGCCATAGGACCCCAAAGGCCAAAGTGCTAAAAAACCAATGGGATACGTGGTGTGGTGGACTCTGATATGGATTGTGTTGGCCATATTTTGCCATCTTTCATTGTTCTCGCATCTCTGCGGCATAGCCTGATCTTTTGGCAGCCGATTTTAGGGTGTCGCAAGAATGTGGGTGAGCCATATCCAAGTCTGCTGTGGAATATTCAGTGGGATCGTACGTTGCTATATCCGTTCGATTCTCTGAGTTGATATATCTGTTTCTAGGCTCAACTTGATGAGGAACGTTTAATTCATCTAAACATTCTGTCTGATAGGCAGACAGCTAGACAAATTGGCAAGCAAATAGGCAGACATGCAGACATATCAACAAACACACAGACAGGCGGAGGCAGGAAAAATGAATACCAAAAAGTGGTGTGTGTGTGTGTGTGCGTGTGTGCGTGCGTGTGTGTGCATGCGTGTGTGTTATTGCTGTATCTACTTGCACAGAAGATTTTAATGAAAAGGGCGACTACATGTAAGAAGTGATATTGTCTTTGATTTGGATTTGTGGATTTGCAAAATAAAAATTCATTCTTGAGTTATGAGTGAGTGATTTTTTTAGTGCGCATGCGTTACAGCTGTATCTACTTGCCAGAGTAAACTTTATGACAAAAAAATGAGTTCCTTGGGTAAGAAAAAGTTTCTTGGATTTAGAAATAATGTTTTCATTTATGGATACAAGATTGAAGTATATATATCCGACAACTTAATCCATCCAACACTTTAGTCATAACTCTTTGGAACAGTGCTGGAGTGGAACTAATACCAAATGTGAAGATACTTGTAAAGACCCGTGTGTGTGTGTGTGTGTGTGTGTGTGTGTGTGTGTGTGTGTGTGTGTGTGTGTGTGTGTGTGTGTGTGTGTGTGTGTGTGTGTGTGTGTGTGTGTAAAGAGGTAAGAGGTCCCATGCACATACTACGCGGCCTTTGGACCAAGGAGTAAGACGAACCCAGTGTGCAGACGTCATACCAGTACGTGTTCGAGTTGAGGGAAAGACTGGAAGAAACGTTAAAACTTGCCAGAGAGGAGCTGGAGAAGTCGCAAACACGGCAGAAGCAATACTTCGACCGTAAATGCAAACAACGTAAACTCGAGGAATGTGATCAGGTACTGCTACTGCAGCCTACGGATAGAAACAAGTTATCATGCAGTGGAAGGGGCCCTATGTAATCGAAAGAAGAGTAGTACTGGTGGACTATGTCGTCAACATCAAGGGCAACTCAAAGGTCTTTCATGTCAACTTGCTGAAGCGATACTACTCCCGAATCAATAAAGCGGACCAGAAATGTGACACTCCGGAGAAAGGAAGGGCGGTGCTGGAATTTGGTGAGCTCAGCAACAATAGCAGCTGACAGTGAAGGAGGCCCAGACGACGAACTCCTTGACGTGAGCCTGTGTTGGAAACAAGAGACTCTTGATAATGTGAAATTGGGCGAGGAGCTAAGCATCAAACAGTGCAAACAAGCGCAACGTCTAATTGAGGAATTTAGTCCTGTATTCATCAATGTGCCTGGCGAAACAGACTTGATTAAGTCATCACGTTAAATTGACTTCGGACGAACCAATTCGGCCACGTCCCTATCCAGTCCCGTGCAGCGTGAGGGAAACTCTTCAAAAGGAGCTAAACGACATGCTCAAAATGAATATCATCCAAGAGTCGAGATCCCCGTATTCGTCTCCAATAGTCATCGTGAAGAAGTGGGACAGCACGAATAAGTTGCTTATTTCACAAAGCTCAACAAGACAACAGAAGTTGATCCAGAACCAACAAATACAGTTGCAGAGACAATCCAGAACCTTAGCACTGACATGTGGTTTTCAAAGATCGATCTGCCCGGCCAAGGAAAATGACCACAAGACCGCATTCTCTTCGCCCGATGAATCGTATGAATTCTTAAGAATGCCATTTGGGGTGGTAAACTCCGGTGCGACCCTGATGAGAGCAATGAGGATTCTGCTAGAAGGCATGGAGAACGTCAAGCACGTCGTCAACGACATCCTGATCCATAACGTTACCTGGAAAGAGCACTTGGGGACGCTCCTAGAACTACTTCGAAGGATGTCTGGGGCTGGACTGACGGCTCGTCCTTCAAAGACTGTAATCGATTTTGTGGGCTACAAAGTCGGTCACGGTGTTAGCAGTCTGATAGAAGAGAACCTGCAAAAGATTTGAGACGCCCAGAGGCTTAGAACCAAAAGAGAGATTTGCTCGTGTATTGGGCTCACGGGTTTCTACCGGGATTATGTTGCAAAATATTCTGTAATCGCGGCCCCACTGACTGATTTAACAAGAAAGGGGCAACCAAACAAGGTGAAATGGAGCAACGCCCACAAAAGCATACACGACGCTGAAAGGAGCTATCACGTCACAACCAATACTTCACTTGGCAGACCACACTAGGCAGTTTGTTTTGAGGACTGACGCATCCAAAGTTGGGATCGGCACCATTCTCATGCAGCAATTTGGCGATTGATTGTTTCCCATGACCTATATAAGCAAGAAGTTGTTCAACTGAGAGAAGAGGTTTTCGACTATAGAGAGGGAATGCCTGGTACTGGTTTGGAGCGTAAGAAAGTAGAGAATGTTCCTGTATGGCTGGAAATTTGTGTTGCAAACAGACCATCGACCTCTTTTATTCCTCAATCAAACCAAGTATGAGAACGATCGGGTCATGCGGTGGGCTTGTTCCTGCAGGGGTACACATTCCAGATCGATGCGATCAAGGGCAAGGACAACGGAGCCGACTATCTCAGCAGGGTGACCTGACGACGGGTAAGAACGGAGAAGATAGAAGCATCCCAGTGCTTCTCTTAAAGGGGACGTATGTAATGTTCTTACCTACACATTTGTATGAAAAGGCATGTATATAGTTAATTATTAATTAATTAAGTTGCATTGCCATAATTAGTCAAGCCTGAGTTGTGTTGCCATATATGGCTATACACAATTTGCATTTTTCCGGTATTTGACTGAACTAGTCATTTGGGGTTGGATAGTGGTCTGTTGGTGAAGGGGAGAGTTTGAGTGCGGGTGATAATAGAAGTCGTCATGCACTCATTACGGTGTCGACCGCTCATGTCTTCTCGCTGTACCTACATTGCCGCAACTCATCGTCCAGCTAGTGACAGCCGTCTTGTTTATCCAATCCATGCCAAGTAAATTGACCCTCTTCCTTGCTTGACATAGAACACCACATTGATGGTGCTGTTTCGGAAAAGCACATGTCTTTGTGAAAGTGCCCTTAAATTCTATCAACTTGCCTGATACATTTCTCAATCTTTCAGTGGCAGTTGACAGTGTGGGTTTGCCTACTTTTTCTTATGAAGATTCATCAAGCAGTGATAAATCTGCTCTGGTATCAATTCTAAATTGCACCTCCTTTCTCTCAATTCCCAAGTTTACTAGCAAGTTCTTGCCCATGCAATGCACTTCCCCTGCTTCACAAATCTCTTTGCACACCGAGTTTACCACTTCTGGAGACGATTCTGATTCCGTTTCCAAGCCTGCTGTAGTCGACTCTGCCTGCTCTGCTTCACCAATCTCTTTGTGCAATGACGTTTCTTGAGACATCCATTCGCAATGTGGCCATACTTTCTACAGCTTTGGCATACTAGTAAGCCTCTAACTTGCTTCAAAGGGCAATTAGTGGTCTTTGCTAACTTCCATAAATAAAACATGTTAGTTTCCTTACTCTCCTATCCTGTAGCCTCTTAGCTATTCAAGTGGTTCTGTCCTTTGCTTTCTTGTAACCAATTCTCATGACTACTTTTGCAGATGCCAGATGCTGTGCGGGCGCTTTATTGCTATCGCGTGTTGGCGCTACATTATTTTGGGCCTCTTCCAGGATTTTCAAAGCTCATGAAAAGCCTCTAGTCTATTTTATGAAAGCCATTTGCAGACTTCTCACGGTAAAGCTTATTTAAACCAGATTCCTTTTCCATGAGATGGCTCCTGTAGATATGTATAAATAAGTAGCTGACTTGGCCATTCTTTGCCCAGGCAAATTAACATTTTAGTTATCAAGTGCCAAGCAGGTGAAATGACTAAATGAGTATTACATTCCAGATCCAGATATGCTAATTCTTGGGCAGAAACAATACAAAATCCTGGATAGCCTGTTCCCGTATGTGTGACCAAATCACACAGAGCGGTTGCAGCCACTTCGGCATTCCCATTGGAAATCATCAAATTGAAAATGTTGCTGTCATTGTACAAAACAGCACCAGAGCAAACATGGTAGCTATTCAACACATACACAAGCAACTGAAAGTATTCATATTACTTAAGGACACGGATATAGTAAAAATCTTGCTTTTATCAAAGTCACTGGTACTAAACGACATGCTCCGTGTCTATTGTTTGACAACAGGTATGGGCATTTCAAATTTGGTAAAGATCCCATGTGTCGTTGTAGAGAAATTTGAATGCAAGAAAAGGTAAATTCAATCAACAACAAACTTCGTTGTCCCAAGAAAACTCTGGAAGCCTGTGCATGACACATTCAATGTTTACCTTGATCAGATCGAGGTATGCAAGGTAATTTTGGTGGAGCACTCGCCATTTTAGAGATATAAAAGAGGCGTGTGTGTGTGCGTGTGTGTGTGTGTGTGTGTGTGTGTGTGTGTGTGTGTGTGTGTGTGTGTGTGTGTGTGTGTGTGTGTGTAACTGAACCCTCCAAGAGGGTAACCCATGGGACCTTGTATTTCCGGTAGTTCCTGGCCAGGGGGAGGAAATACAGTGCTCGAAATATGGAAGAAAAGTTGGCCGGACATAGAAGTTAGACCAAAGTAGCTTTTGACCGGACTTCCATCAAATTTGATCGGACGTTCACAGAATGTGCAATATCATAACATATAATATAATACTGTATATAACATATATATATATATATATATATATATATATATATATATATTATAATTATATATGCATAATATATTCATAATGTGTCCATAAACATAAAGAGCTGTTGATACTGCTCTGTGGTCATAATGCAGCATCATGCACATGTACACTACATGTACCTCTTTGAGCCCTAGCAACCAGATTAGTAGGTGCCATTTGGAGCATAAAGCCCATTGCCTTACTGGGATAGCAATTTTGTTTCAGGTAACTTGAATTAATTTTAATAACACCTTCGCATTCTTTCACTGTTTGCATACATGATTGTACTATTATGTAATGCAATGAACTCAAACACTTAGAAACTGATCAGCATAATACTCTGTGTTTTCATTAAAATTTTATGTTGGTTTTCTTCTACAAATGTGAAAGCGCTTAATTAATTGCTGACCAAAAGAGGCAATTCTCATCGTTTCACCAGTACTGGTAGGTAACCAGACAGTGCTTCATCCGGCAGAATTTATGCTGCAAAGTTGTCCACTCTGAAGAAACGTAAATCAACCGTTGGGAACTCAAACGCAGCCATCAGAAAACGAAAGACAAGCTATGAAACTAAACTAAATGATTTGTGATAGCCCATATCACCTATCATCAGCATGTGAAACTATGTCAATAGGTAAAGCCTGCTACAATTGCATAGAAAGAGATAAGCAGTGGCCTAGTTGCAGGACTACACTCAACGGATGGCTGGCCAAAGAATGAGATGGCTGCCTTACCTAGACACATTCAAGACCTGCAACAACTACCAGAAAAAATGAAATCAACCCAACCACATGTTATGTCCTAAGGTAGTAACACCAGCTGTTTATTATTGTAAAACACTTAAAGACTTAACTTAGACCTGTTACTTTCACTTGTGACCACCTGTTATGCAGCAGATGTAGGATACTGCCTTGTACAGTACCTGTACAGTACATGCTAAAAGTTACATGCTCAACAGTTTGCTTTAGCTTATTCTAAGTTTACATTGGTTAACAAATCAAGATTCCTTGGCTACAGTTCAGATTGATGACCAGACTAGGATGTCCACGCATAGATTCAGTTGCCCGGCCGTTATTTCGATCTCTGGAAATACATCCTAACTTCAGCCTTGGCAAGCTGAGGATGATGTGAGGCTAACATGCGCTAGCCCAGCAAGCTGGTCATCTGAACTGTATATGTTACTAGTTGCAAAACAGAGCGCATTTCCCTGCGTGTGGACAGAAATAGGGGTGACGCTGGAAAAAATGCCAGTGACGCCAAGAATAGGCCTGGACTCCGAAGATCTAGAGGCAACCCGGGGATCAAGGGGTTGTGCGCGCGAGAAGGGGTTGTCATGAAACATCCGACTGATCATGGCAACTCAACAACTAGTCAGAAGTCAGCATATTTTACAATAATGTCAACTAATGTTCAACCTATGCAACAGCCAAAACTCTGTGGGCAACCATCTGATACGATTTCACAACTATCAAAACGTTGCCGTGAAAAACTGCATGCCAACTTCGTCATCTCAGCAGCATTCAGTAAATGTAGTTCATAGCTCTCGATTTTGTCATAAACGGAAGAATGTCACAAACAAGTTCTGGAAGAGAAACCAAAGTTTAAGGATTGGCCTATAGAATGTTAGGACATTGCAAGGTGCTCAACCCAATCTTCTTGCCTAAGAATTAGCAGCAGCTCGAATTCCTTTATGTGCTATCACTGAAATTCAATTGCATGGTTGTGGCTGTATGGAGTTGGACGACCAGTCTGGCTACAACCTGTATTTTTCCGAAACGGCTGACGTTGCTGCAAGAGGTGTTGGTTTGATTATGCAATGTGATGTTGCAAAATCAGTAAAGTGCTTTGACTCAATCTCGGATAGGGTTATGCGTGTGGACCTTATGACAGATAAAGGTGTCTTAAAGGAGAACTCTCACCAAATACTAAAACTTGTTGAAAGAAAGATACAAGGCCTGGTATCTTCCTGCAGGAAACCTACGATCCAGACAGCCACAGAAGCAGAGAATCGGCAATGAGTTGTTCAGACGATTCCCTGTACGTACACATAGTCTTACTTTCTTTCGAAGTAACTACTTTAGGTTTAACCATACCAAGTGCTCCTAACGCACCCAAAATTCAACGAGACACGATCTATTAACTAATCTAAGAAGGGTCTCCTTCTGAGGTTGTATTGACACAGTCGATACTTGCGTGATAACTTTGGGGTCCCAGTTTGCTTTAGTCAATAAATCACAACTTGACACCATATGTCTCACAATCCTTACCTTGAAATGTGCACAGATATCGGTCTTCCTTGCTAACCAACAATCAGAGGTATGCTCATGCCACATACGGGTACTAAACACGCCCACGCAGGTAATTCAATACTTTATTTCTTTGTTACGGTAAACTGCTGCAGTAAACGGTTGCAAAGGGTTGTGTCATGAAGTGACAGCTTTCATCTAAGAGACAGTTGATTTTGGTGAGAGTGAAATGAAAGATTCTTACTATCAACATTTAGATTTCACAATGCAAAAAAAAAGACAGGCTCTATGGTGATTGTTTTGGAGGATTTCAATGCTAAATTTGAGCAGAAGCGATCTCCAGTAACAGGCGCCTTTGGGTTAGCTTAAACAACCAGTGATGGAATGAGACTGCTGGACTTTGCTGATGCCTATGAGTTGGTAGTTACAAATACTCTCTTTCTGCCACCTGGTATCCTCCCAATGGTCAGTTGCAACCAAGTGTGAAAGATTTCATTTTGGTCGAACATTGTATGAGGTCTGTGGTTTATGACTGCAGAGTAAACCAGGCCCTGGTTTTGAAAGCGATCACAAGTTAGTTGTCAGCAAGCTGGTATTGAAACTGCAAAAGTCAAAGGTGACCAAACAAGCAAATAGTGTAAGGAGGGATGTCCAGGGAGACCTAAAGCCTTAGGTGAGTACAGGGCTAGTACAGCTGCAAAATTCTTACAAAGATCTAGTGACACTGTCGAAGACGAAAGGTCTGAATTTTGCAAAGCAGTTACATATTCAGCAAGAGAACATCTTGTAGCACCAAGAAGGGCAGAGAACAATTGGATTTCTGAGCAAACTTTGGATTTGATTGATAAGAAGCATAAACAGTCATTGAATGCGTTCTCATGGTAAACAAGAATCACGTGCTAATATACTGAATTGCAAAGAATGGTAGAAATGCTGTAAGAAAGAACAAGCAGGAGAGGCTAAATCGAGAAATGAGAAACTTAGAAAGTGATTGCAAACAACAAGCATGGCGAGTTCTTTAGGAAACTCAGGAAGTTTGATAAGGTGTCGGTTCAGCCCCCTGATTTTATCTTAGATAAACTTTGTCACAAATTGTTGACAACTGAAGAACAATTAGCTTGTTGGCAATGTCACTTTGAGTTAGTGTTGAATGTGACACGTCCAGTGACCTTGGACACTGATGTTTCTCCTTGTTCGGTTCCTGGCACTTCACTCAATGATGAAAAAATTATAGAGGCCATTAGAAAGTTGAAGAATGGTAAAGCAACTGGTCATGACGAAATAGCAGCAGAGTTTCTCAAAGCTGGACCACCTGTTGACTGGCTAATTGAGATTATTCATTTGATCTGGAAGACTGGTAAAGTTCCCCAAGAATGGAAAGACTCGGTTCTGATTCAATTATTAAAAAGAATGACCATCTGGTATGTGATAACTATCATGGGATATCATTACTCAGTTCCTGGGAAAGTCCTTGCAAATGTTTAGTTAGGTCGGCTAAGACCAGTGATAGAACCTTCGCTTTTGGAAGAGCAATGCGTTTTTGACCTCAAATGGGAACAATTGATCAGATTTGGGTACTACAACAAGTCATTGAAAAGGCTGTAGAGCATAGATGCAACTTACATATTTGTTTTGTTGACCTCTCAAAAGCATTTGACTCTGTACCAAGACGCGTTCTCACTAACATTATCAAATATTCTGGTATAGAAGAGGAAGTGGCTAGATTGACCTGCACGATGGTACAGGTTGTGTTATACAAAATAGGGGAAATCTCATCAAGGTTTGAAGTAACCACAGATGTCCGTCAAGGGTGTGTGTTGTATTGCCTCCAATCTTGTTCAATTTGTTTATGGACAGAATTATGTGTGCGACTCTGACAAGGTTAAGGGTGGTGGCATTGACATTGCTTACAGAATAGATGGTGGCCTATCATGAACTATTGAGTAAAACCTGAACGGACACATAAGATCAACGCTCCCATGTATGCTAATGATTTGGCTCTAATAGGTACATCAAATAGTGAGTTGCAACAGATGGTGAATGCTTTCCATGATGTTTGTACAAAACGGGGTATGAGGATCAACCCTGAAAAACTAAAATCTTGAGCATTGGTATTGAAGAAGCAAACATCTTGATAGCTGGTCTAGTTCTGGAGAATGTTTCTGAATTTTGCTATCTGGGCAGCATTGTGACATCTGGGGATTGTCACACAGAGGTTGTTGAATGTAGTCACAAAGCTAGTAGAACATTTTTCTTGGAAACGTAGAGTTTTCACAAACCGAGGATTTAGCAAGAACACAAAACTGCAAGTATTTAGATCACTAGTGATGCCAGTTTTATTATATGGTTATGAGACTTGAGCAATCACCCAAGTAGATATTCAAAGACTAACCACTTTTCAGATACGTTGTATTAGATCTATCTTGGGTGTAACAACACTGAACAAGATAAGAAATACCATTAACTTGAAGTCTACCAAGGAAGAACCAATAAAACGTCAAATTCAACATCAAAGATTACAGTGGCTTGGTCATTTAGAACAGGTGAACATCTCTTGTCCACAAAAGTTGTTACTGAGAAGCAAGTTACATAGTATGAAACATCCACAGCATAGTCCAAAGAACAGATGGGTTGATACCATACAACAAGACCTGGTATCCTTGAATTTGACCTGTCACAAGCAAATGCCGGAAAACTCTTCTGCGATGCCAAAGCCCATAATGGGTACTGGCGGAATTCCAGGTTTCAGGTGTGTGTGTGTGTGTGTGTGTGTGTGTGTGTGTGTGTGTGTGTGTGTGTGTGTGTGTGTGTGTGTGTGTGTGTGTGTGTGTGTGTGTGTGTGTGTGTGTGTGTGTTTGTGTGCACGTGCACACACGCACACGTAGAAAGATATATATTGTCCTGTAAAAAAGATACATATTTTATTTATATACTTTATATTATATTTTACAATACCCTAATACCCCAACATCTCTCCCAACATCTCTCCCAAGTCAAGTAAGCAAATCCCAACTACAAACATCTAAAACTTCTAATTGCATACATGCATGTACCATTTTGGCGTTGTAGCACCATAGTCTTACAAACAACTGTTCTAATATGTTCATGAAAGCTCGAGGAAACGTTATCCCACTGATTGATGATGTTTTTATAATATATATGTATATACATATATATATATATATATATATATATATATATATATATATATATATATCCACCCCAACATCCTCAACAACTCAAGTAAGTATGTCCCAACTACGTACATCCTCTATCTCTAAATTCAAACGTTGTAAAACCAATCTAGCATTATATGACCACAACTTCACAGATAATTGTTGTAATAAGTTGTTAATTAAAGAAAACGTCATGTGACACAATGCAGAAATTCTCCAAGCTATAGAGCATAGGATTTTGAGACTGTATGGTGTCCAGACACACACACACACACACACACACACACACACACACACACACACACACCACACACACACACACACACACACACACACACACACAGACACACACACACACACACACACACACACACACACACACACACACACACACACACACACCATAAACCATAAACCGCCCATCCTAATGGATGATGGCATCCAGCAAAGAGAGTCAGTCACAAAAAGCAAAGCTACGTTAGGGTCTTTGTTCTAAAATTCTAAAACTATGAAAGTAAATCACGTCTCCAAGCCAGGTCTTCTTTGATGGTAAGTCTTAGTCACGTGGCCAAGATGGCGGATCCGCACGCCTGGTTGCAAGTTCCAAAACGTGACAAGTTGAGTCTTCAAAAAGGAAAAGCTGGTAAGTTCACTGTTTGATTGTATTTCCTCGTAGCCGCATCATCTCTATCTCCGCTGGATGTTTCTTCGTGCAAAATGCAGCTCCGCCACCCTGTTGACATCACGACAAGTCTGGCTATGCTGCAAAAGTACTCACACTGAGGTTGCAAGCACTCAGTGTGATTTGCAGTGACCGGAGTCCAGTGCGAGTGCCTTGAACTGAGAACGCAGAGGGCATGTTGTCGCACAGCGTGGAGCGCTGCTGGGTGTGTTGACTTCAGAAACCGCCTGATGTTAACCGAAACAATGATGTTGAAGAACGGTAACAGAAGTCAGTTGGAGACTGAATATCAGGCAAAACAAGCACTACAACGTAGTCCGTGTCGTGCCATCATACATCCGGGAACACACACACACACACACACACATACACACACACACACACACACACACATACACACACACACACACACACACACACACACACACACACACACACACACATGTATATGTATTAATTTCATACATGAACGCTCCGCATCCAACATCCCCAACAACTCAAGTAAGCATGTCCCAACTACGTACATCCTCTATATCTACATTCAAACGTTGTAAAACCAATCTAGCATTATATGATCATAATTTCAGACAATTGTTGTAATAAGTTGTTAAAAGGCTTTGAAAATGTCACGTAACTCATTGCAGAAATTATTGAAGCTATAGAGCATAAGATGTTGAGACTGTACGGTGTCAATAGACTGAGAGTTTCCACAGCAAGTGGATAAAATATACCACCAGATGCTGTAACTCTGTAAGTGTAACAAAAGTCTATATATATAATATACCCGGTAATATAATCTTTATTTATGACAAGTCTCAGGAGGAACTAACCGTACCATCTATACTACATCTAGCTAGTATCATTTCAGCATTGCTACACCACAGTCTAGTAGAGAGTTGCTGATAAAAATGACTAACAGATTGGCTAATTGAAACATTATGTTTAAAAGAAGCTCTACATGCTATAATCTTGAGCACTTAAAGGCTAGAAGGTGTCCAATATAACATACATGAACAACTGTGGGTGAAATTCTGGCTATATAACGCCAAAATGATATTGCATAGACTGACTTTAGATTGTACAGACATGTTTTTTGGATAATGTGTGTTAGATACCCCCCCCCCCACACACACACACACACACACACACACAACAGAACTTTCTGTATGTGCCCCTTTCACTAAGATGTCACCTTTGCTTTAATGTTACACTGTATACCTTAGCTATAAAAATTACATCACCTGATATCTGTTAGATAAAATTTCTCTGGTAGCGTAAGGTTCTTCTGGTGTAAAGCCACTTTCCGCAGAGTTGAAATGAGTTCAGTGTAGACAAACTGTGAGCCATTTATTGGCATGTTTCCTCTGAACAAATAGTTCCTTCCACTCCAATCAATACTGCAAAGCACTAAGTTAGAGAATATTGTGTTACATAAGACTGACACTCACATAAGAGTTCTCTCTGCATGAAAATTCTCCATTTGCACTCTAACCAAGCTACATCCAAGAGCAAGTACCACCACCCTAGTTACTGACGTCAAAGCCATTGAGTTTCACTGGTGAATCTACATCAAATATTAGCATATAGCAATTTAAGTTGACAGCCTAAAACTTGTGTCAATAATGGCAAATCAGTTAGCTAGCACCTTAATTGAGACAGCTAGAAGACAATAATTAACACATGAGATTTTTTCAATCAGGACTACATTTGCCAAATCCAAACGCTGAAGCACTTTAACTTTCTATCATGCTCAAAATTTCTGGAACTCTTTCCTATCTAAAGTCTCTACGTTTCTGAATTGATTCGAAACACTTACTACGGAAGTTCTGCTACAGTGCATGACATAATGATATAGTTCCTTGTTAGTCTCAGACCCCTTTCAACCGTGTCATACTTCCGGGCACGGAAAGTATGACGCGGCGGAAAAGGTCTGACTACGCGAGACTAGTTCCTTGTTTACTATTTTGTATGTGCTAGCGTAAATGGACATGTAGTGCTCGTACGGTAGGTGCCCAGAAGATCCGCTGTGTTGAGGGTTTTCTGTAGTTATTTCGAGCACTGCATCCCGCCGTCATCACAAATGAAAACGGAAGTCTAGTCAACATACGGGTTGTAAATTTCAAGTGACCCCTGGCTCGCAGCGTCAGCGTCAAGCGGCGAGAGTTTGAGTCAGACAGACAGCGAAGCAAACTACGTGCTATTGGGATGGTCTCACATGATGGCATCTATACGTACGATCCTTGCCATCATTGCCTACTTAGTACCGTTAGAAAATTAGCACCTTGCAAGGATCTTGAGCAATTCAGTACCTCCTGGTAGAAGATGATCGTCCAGTGCCTTGATTGCAGTGACTGCCCCAGAGCCGTCTACGTCTAGAAATTCCAAGAGCCTTGAAATTCCAATGACCGTTGTGTTTACCGAGCATGCGCAAAGTCGGTTGCTTTTTGTCGGCATTCAGGAATGGACGGAGCGATCGC
The DNA here is from genome assembly GCF_963422355.1 of Corticium candelabrum. Lineage (NCBI taxonomy): Eukaryota > Metazoa > Porifera > Homoscleromorpha > Homosclerophorida > Plakinidae > Corticium > Corticium candelabrum. The sequence continues at coordinate 7,882,169 of NC_085088.1, read as the reverse complement.
CGGAGCATACGATCTAGATAAAGAACTTGGCAAGGGCCGCTTTGCTGTCGTGCGTCTGGCGCGTCACGTGTTTACGGGAGAGCGCGTTGCAGTGAAAGTGATCGACAAAACAAAACTTGACGACGTATCTCGCGATCATCTTTACAAAGAGGTCAACTGTCTCAAGCTTGTGCAGCACCCTCACATCGTACGCCTCTACGAAGTCATAGACACGGTTACTAAGCTTTACTTAATTTTGGAGTTGGGTGACGGAGGTGACTTGTACGACGTCATTCTGAAGAAAGGACCGCTGAGGGAAGACGATGCGAAAGCTTGTTTCAGACAGATACTCAAAGCCGTTGAGTACTGTCACAAGCTGCGAGTTGTCCACCGCGATTTGAAACCGGATAACATAATATTCTTTTCTGAAGGACCGCAGGTGCGTCTGACTGACTTTGGTTTATCGAATATATTCAGACCTGGTGAGAAGTTGAGCACGTCATGCGGTAGTATGAATTACACTGCGCCAGAGATACTTCGAGGCGACAGCTATGATGGGCCTGCCGGAGGTGCGTCTGTAAACTAGTGATGGTTATTGTGTTAGTGTCGTGCGTACTACGTTGTTGTCTGTCCGTTGCTGTTGGCGATTGACTTATTTATGTATGTGTCATGGGTGATGTAGATATGTGTAATTGTTCTTTTGGTAAATCGTTTTGAGTAAGAACTGAGGCGATTAGGGGAGGTTAGGGCAGTAAGCGTATGACCTTGGACTTGATAGTGATAGGGCATTGGGAGAGGTTAGTTACGTTAATTAATTGGGCTACAGTATAGTCATGAAGTATGAAGTTCTACTTTTCATTATACTCAATTGTAGGGGCTGTCAAAGGTGTGTGTCGTAATCCTACAGTATGGACAACGATAATGTACTCCTTATTGTTAGCTGTATTGGGCTATGGATGTGAACTGTGGGATCTGGGAATGGGAAGTACCAAATGTTTACTACATCAAGCGTGGAGAAGTGGGTATCGGAGAGGGCTATGGATCTCAAACAGAACATCCTTGCGGGGAAACTCTTGGAGAACCTATCAGGGAAGCTCCAGGTCTATTGCGTGTTAACCAACTCTCTTTCTTATGGAGAGCAGTTCATTCTAATAATGAATTAGTGAGCGGGTTCATTCTGAATACTCAAGGTAATCTGTGGCGATCAGTGGACAATGAGACAAGGACAAGAATCATGGTGTTGTCGTACATGGACTTCAAGAGCTGGATTAAACCTTAATTTATATTTGTTTATTCTTCTACTTTTATTCTTCTATAACTACTGTATTACCTCGCTTAGAAGGGCATGCTCTTATAGGTGAGGTTGAGCAGAAATTGTGTTCACAACACTCTGCAACTGTAAGGGCATGCCCGTATAAGTGAGGTAGCCTCGAACACACGGACCTCAAAATGTCAGCGCTTGCGCAGTTTAGTAATTTACCACATGGCGTCGGAGGAGTTTGTGGAGGAGTTGGAGGTTGCTGAAACAGAAACTGAAAGTACAGAGAGAAAGACTAGAATTTCGTATATACCGTGAAGAGGAAGCTTTCTGCAATAGAAAAGTACGATGAGTACGGAGGGAACCTATCAAGAGCAGCAAGAGACAGCGGCGTACCGTGAAGTAATCTTCAGCTATGGGTCAAGTAAAGGGACGAATGAGATGGCAGTGAGGACGAAAGATGAGGAAGATGGCAGTGAGGAAGAACGCAGTGATGAAGACAGGGATGAAAATTAGGATGAAGATGCTTTATAATATGAAGACAGTCATTAGATAATAGATGCATAGAATGGTTGCATGCTTGCTTAGCTGTTTTAGGTAGTAGACGTGGATCAGTATTTGCTTTGTGTGCATGCTTGTTACCAGGATACCACAACAGCTTCTTCCCTCACCTGAAAGGGCATGCCCTTATACCTCGAGGTATAAGGGCAGTCTGGTCAACCTCGCACTATAAGAGCATGCTCTTCTAAGCGAGGTAATACGGTATCTATTTTTGCTTATTAGTGTATGTATCTTGTCAGGCCTAGAGCACTGCACCTGTAGTGGTATGAAACAAATTGCCGTGCTCAACCAGATCAGTCTGTTTTGTAAAGTCTAAAGTCTACCGGAAGCAAAGCCTGCTTCAGAAGTACTTAGACCATCACGGCTGTCTTATGTGTCGCTATGCTCCTCCATGATGGGCAAGTGGGGTCTTTACCCCATCTGGGCGCCCACCAACCCGGTAGGTGAGCCCAGTAGGGTACATGTTTCTGTGTAGTCCACACGGCGATCAATGACTAGCCAATTCGATATAGATTGCAGGCATTACGGTGACCGCGAACATCACGACAGCACGCCTAGTGGATATCAATGACCACCAGGAAACACTGAACGTCATTGTCAACGGACCGTTTGCCAGACCACAGAAACTCCCAACGACTGAAATGAGTCATAGTCTCATGGATAAAGCTAGAGAAACATGGGAAAGAAAGACAGACAAGTTTCGTAATTTATTGTCGTGACTGGGGTTTGAACCCCCAAACCATGGAGTGGTAGCCATTGTTGCTAATCATTATCATTATTATTATTATGTGTTGTGCTCAACCAGATCAGTCTGATTTGTAAAGTCTATTAGAAGTACCAGAAGCAAACCCTGCTTCAGAAGTACTTAGACCATCACGGCTGTCTAGAAAGAAGACATAACTTTACGAAGGATCCGAGTAGATCTCAGAAGCACTGTTTTCTGTAAGTGCTGCAGGTTATGATAACCTGGAATAATGTCCAGCCACCGTGTAATACCTGCGTGGACTGTGCCCAAAGCTCCCAAGACCACCAGAACCACCAGTGTTCGACAATGCCACATGCGGCTTATCTCCACTTGCAAGTCGCTGTACTTCGCCAACTTCTCAGCATATTTCTTGCCAATGTTGCCATCAGCAGGACAGCTGATATCAATAAGAAGACAAGTATTTGTCTTCCTATTTCTGAGACAGATGTCTGGTCTCTTTCATGTCCACAGGCGGTTGCTCAGTGAGACGGTGATACTGCCCATGCATAGACTTCTCGCTCCAGGACCGCACACGAAGAGAACTGCAACACATACAGTAATGTCTCGCATCTGTTTCAGTCGCTTGCTTGAAGCCACCTTCAACTGAGATGGATGCATTTCTGTGTAAGTTCTGCAACTTGTCGTCCGAGGCAAGACTCCTCCGCAGCTGTGCAGTAAACCGACAAGCCATGCGCTTGATCGAGTGTGAAGATTTTCCAGATTCACACTCCTGTATCATCTGCATGAAAGGATCAGAACTGTCATCAAGGTAACAGTTCAGCCTCACAATACAAGATTGATATGTCGACTCAATCTGTTGTAACCCCCTACCCCCATCACTGCAAGGAGCGTACAGTCGGTCAACGTCTGCAGCAATATGGTGGACACCGTGCATAGAGAGGAGCTTTCTGGTCCGTCGATTGAGCTGCTGGAGGTCCATGCACCCCCAATGAATGATGCTAATAATAATATATAATAATAATAATAATAAATATAATTTATAATTATGTGTCGTTATGCCCCTCCATAATGGGCTAGTGGGGTCTTTACTCCCATCTGGGTGCCCACCAACCCGGCAGGTGAGCCCAGTGGGGTACATGTTTCCGTGTAGTCCATACGGCGATCAATGACTAGCCAATTCGATATAGATTGCAGGCATTACGGTGACCGCGTACTCGATACAGCACGCCTAGTGGATATCAACGACCACCAGGAAAGCACTGGACGTCATCGTCAACGGACCGTTCGCCAGACCACAGAAACTCCCCAACGACTGAAACGAGTCATAGTCTCATGGATAAAGCTAGAGAAACATGAGAAAGAAAGACAGACAAGTTTCACAATTTACTGTCGTGACTGGGGTTTGAACCCTCAAACCATGGAGTGGTAGCCATTGTTGCTAACCACTAAGCCACGGCGGTGATTATTATTATTATTATTATTATTATTATTATTATTATTATTATTATAGTCACCATCAATGACAGCAGTGAGTCAGATGGTTGGCTTGAAAATTTAGTGTTCTTCATCATGATCAGACTTTCAACTGTGAAAGCATAGCATGACCTTACAGTGATGTTAGTATGATTTCTTACAATATGCTCATGTTGACCTACCAATGGTCTGTTTACTAATGGTCTGCTTACCAAGTAATAGAGACTTACTCATTGGCAATAACAAGTCAGAAGCAACTCAAAATATTGTAGAATTGTTATTATGATAACAAACTCAGAAATAGCTAGGAAACTGCATGTGAGGGACTGGCTGAGGCACCAGCAGAGGCATACAGAGGTACATTGCAATTAACACCGATTGCTTAGAATTAGACCCACTGTGGAATGTGGGGTACACCAAGTGTAAGGGAATTTCATGTTATCACAAGAAGCAGGGTTTCCACAAGTTATCTGGTCAATGATCCATAGGCAACATGAAAAAAGTGTTACGGCTGTCCTGAAATGGTTGATTCATGCTCCTGTGTAGAAAAGGTCTGGCAAACATAACTGTAGAAATGTGGGCAAACTACGACAAGCCAGTATGTGAGGAAGTGAGAGTTGTTACTAGATGTAGACTGTCTGCTGGGGGAGATACTGTTTAACAAATGGTTATTGGGCTTGATCCGATCCTAACACTGGATCAGAAGATTCTTGGTCTGACACTGAAAGCTGGACAAAGGACACTGCCAAAAAACTCCAGACAGACTTGTTTATCCAACTGAGCCGTACCTCCTGTGTACTGTGTGTTGGTTTGTTTAGCCCTAATACCACCTTGATCTTGCCCCTAACTGATCTTGCCCCTAACTGATCTTGCCTCTAACTCATTGTAACTCCAGAAATTGGCTATATTAACGTCAGTTTAGTCCCTGTAGCCCAGTGGTGAATGCAACAATGAATTACATCCTGCAAGTAAAGAGCTTTGATTCATACCAATATGGTCCCAGAATCCAACATAGTTGTTAAATGTTAGGTATAATTTACTTTTTCTTCTTGGTGTAGCAGTATTGCTACACAAATTGCAACTTGAGTGGCAGTAATGCAAAATTTGTGGCAACCATATTTTTGCAAAACAGAGCATTTAATTAATTAATTAAATACCCAGACAGTTGATGCTTTTCTAGTCTACAGGCTCAAGCTCATGTGGAAAAGCTGTGCTGTTTGTACTTCCCGTGTTTCTGTTGACAGTGCTGTTTCTGTTATGGATTCTAGCAAGAATTTCTTTGTCACACAGAAACATAGAAGAACATAAAGTGCCGTCATGGTTGTGCTTTCAATGCCTCTATTTCTTCTTTTGATGATATAGATGTATCAGCAGTTGGTTAGATGCCAGTAATTTTGTCTCCTCCAACAGAGCTAGGTACAGTGTACACTTTTGGGCAAGTCAATTGCAAAGGCTCGTTCTTTGAGTCAAGAGCAAGTTGTGCTAGACCAAGCAATAGATATGCGAAAGCACAAAAGAGAGAATATTGCGTCATGGTGATGAGTTCAGTCACATAGTGCATCGTATGGGTGGCGTTTTATGTCCCAAAGGATGGTTTGTCCGGGAGGGCAGATTGACACACCGTCCTTGGACAAATCTAGTAGTAACACGTCTTGGTGTGCGGGAGGAAGGACGGACGGATCAACTGGCTCGCACCTGCGCTTGCGCTCGCCTCGCCAGGGACCTCTCTCTGGGCCTCTATTCGGCTGGGCTTTGTTTTGTCGTGGAAGTTGTGTCATGCTATAGACGGGAAGTTGAGTCGGGCCAGGGCCGGTTCGATTCCGACGCTGCCGGATGGGTGTGATTTTGACTGGCTCACGCCTGACTCGCCGGAGACTCGACTTGGGTGGGCTTTGTTTCGCCATGGAAGTTGCGTCATGCTATAGCTTGAAGTTGAGTCAAGTTGAGGCAGGTTTGATTTCCACTGCCTACCGTGTGCGCTCAGTAATAGAGTAAACCTACTTTGGTAGTTCTAGTCACAAAATTAGTTAGGATTAATCAGACTCTCTCAGCAACGCAGTGAGACGTTCTTCAGCAGTTGTTGTACTAGAGAAACCCTTTGTTTCCCATGAAGCCTCGTAATTTTGGATACTCGTGCGACCGTAGCATCTTAATTTACATCACTGTTTGGCACGATGCTACATATTTCATTACTAACAAATAGTGAATCTGTGCTCTGAAGGCATGTTCTAACATATGAAATCAACAAACCAAAGAGGGGTGGTTAACGAAACTTGCTTATTTTAGCATTTCTGAGACTTGGATCACAGACTACGTCTGTTTTTCAAGTAACTCATTAGGTCACAGTTGGGCAATTCCCTGCAAGTGTCAGACATTGCTGGAAGAGTATTACTGTGAGGTTGACCTTTAATTTGAACTAATCATGCAAGTCGATATTTTTTCTGCTAGACAGCCAGATTACTGCTCTTTATTTTTTTCTGAAGAAAGCCTCTGTAGAAAGTATTAATTTCTTTTCACACAAGCCAAACTTCGACAACATGGATATGGCCATTTTTATGTTTGGCATACCACCACAGTGTGAGTTTCGTCGCTAACCGGATGTTACATGTACCTCGAAAACCATACCAACATGCACAGTTACAGAGTGCCATAAATGAACATTATTTTGATTATCTTGCATATGTGAATGTTGTGGAAGCTCAAAAGGGGGTTCTGTGGACTACGAATGTGAATTTTGTTGCTGAATTTTGTTTGGAATGATTTTAATTTAGAAAGGTTTGTTGAGGAAAGTGGCAATGTAGTTGCCATGACACAGCGATAGCAATAGAGATATTATCTTCACAAGAGATAACTTCTTTTTATTCAAAAGATATTTTGATTACATATGAGGAATGTGTTGTTTCTCTTTGTTTTATGTTTTTATTGTAGGACATGATAGTTGGCGTCTGAGATAGTTAAGGCCTGTCCACACTTGCATCTGGATCGCGATTTGATTGCGATAAATACAATCCACATCTCGAGGTGATTTCGATCGCAATCGGTTGAATCCAATTAGAAATAGTGGGTGTTACCTTCACGTACGCAACACTTGTAGTCGGAACATCTAATGCTCCTCACTCGTGTTTGTTCTCGTTCACCTTACGTCGCTGTATCAGTGCTTTCCACAAGCAAAGAAGCCACATGTACACATTGGTCATCAGTCACGTGATATTGAAAATGAGGCAGAGGTATCGTTTTAAAGTTCAGTGTGGACACTCACTATTGCAATTGGATCGCGATCATTCTGGTGTAGTGTGGACAGGCCTTAAATAAATGCTACTTTCGCACATCATCATGGATTTCGTGAATATGGTCTTTTGGTAGATTCTGGTGACAGGTGTTTAGAAGTATGTCTATGTCCAGATATGTTGTAGTGTGGAATGGAAACATCTAGTGTTTGCGATAACCATAAAAGTAACTCTGATTTTGTGCAAGGATTTTCTTGACATCTTGATTAAAACTTTCAATTATTTCTAGTAAGTGCATTGTCAGTTTTGTTGATTATACTAACAAGTACTCGCAGAAATTCTATGGCATGTATATTAAACCTATTTTACAGTCATTCTTGTAAGACAGTTGTTTAGATTTCACTCTGGTGATTTGCGACCTCTGAAAGGAAACAAACCATAGTTCAACTTCTTAAAGGGTAACTGACATTAATTAAAAAATCAAAATATTTGCATTTTTCGTTAGTTCTTAACGTTCGTATGCCAAAGAATAAAATTTTAATTTTTGAAGCTACATTTGTGAAAATGTCTGACGAGATAGTAGACCTCTGGTTGCCTGCTAGCTGCAGTAATGTGCTCAGAAAGAAAGCGTGGCTTTGATTCACTTCTCCAATAATGCGAAGGTGTCAAAGAAATGGGCAGCGCAAGGAAGCAAGTGAGAAATTGGTGGGATCGGCCAACCGGTACCGCTCATTCAGACCCATTAGTGTGTATTTCTCAGCCAGAATGTTTCGAATCAGAGGATAGCGTTACTATGAGGCTTTGGGCTATTACCCAAGGTAAAGGAGACTGAAGCCTGAAGCATCAAACTGCTCCTGCGATTTGTGTAGTAGGAAGCCATTGAGAGGATTGCAACATGACAATGTGAGAAAGTCAACAAATACAGAAGGGGAGAAAAGGCTGAAATAAAGCGTGAGAAATGGAGGGTAAGTCCTGTAGAATTCTAACGATAGACTTGCTCATGACGATTTCTCCAGTAGATACTGCTACAGCGTGCAAGAGATGAGCTTCATTGCATGTGCAGGAGATACACAGTGGCAGTATCATCAGCTCACAAGACTCCGTGTGCTGGAAGTGGATTGGAGAGAACATGAGTTGTACACTGCCATCCATACTCACTAATTACCCGAGGCCCGGATTTCCGGGTGGAGGGTATAGTAGTCGTTTGATGACCGTACGACCCATCGACCGTATATATATAGTTGGTTAGCGGAGATGCAGATGAAGCTATTCCGACAAATAGACGAGAAGTGGTGTTATTACTGACCAATAGACGAACGTGATGTCATCATGAGGTTCCACCTCGCTTTGTTTGGTAGCTGCTAACGAGAATTCAGCCATCGGGCGTCCGTCCTGTACATGGTGTTTAGTCCTTTGCTTTAAGGGTTTAGCACATACATTTGTACGTGTATGTTTTCCCAACAACAACCAGGGCGAGGTGTGTAGCTGTGCCTGACTTATAACATTTTGCTTGTTGCACAGTGTTTCTGCATAGTGGTTCTGCAGTCTGCCAGCTTGAATTTTGGGTGTGCGTGGCTGAGCGGCTGTGGTGTTGTTGCAACGATCACTAGTGTCGTCTTCAACAGAAATTTGGCATTGACGGGAATTTGCGAAGGAGAACGTGCATTGTCCATGACAGCGTCTGTTTGTAGGACAAAGCAGCTCGGCTGACCTGTAAGTACGCTAGTGCGTCTCTATTCATTTCTGTTTTACGGTATCCAAAGTCAGAGCGAACAGACGCCTAGCTAATCGACATGTGCACGTGCATGTTTTCCCGCATTGATGTTTTGTTTTGGCTCTGGGGTCACCTCGTTACAACAGTAGGCGATGTCTAGCTAGAGAAGCCGCACAAACAACCTAGAGAAGCTGCACAAAGAACGAGACTTTTACATTCTTGTGAGCTGGAAAATCGGTGGTGAGCTGCTTGTTTGGTCTCCATTTGTAACCTAGGTTTCCCACCAACAAACAGAACAATGATCACGTCTGTTACTTCATCACATAAGGCGAAGATTGCCAGCCGGCCTAGCGTTGAGGCTCTCCGATTTGTAACATTTGGCTTGTTCCATCATTTGGAAACAACTACATTTGTAACATGCATTTAGAAACAACGCCTAGCTAATCTAGCTGCATTTGTAGTGTTCCCACATCTAATTTTGTTTTGGCTCTGGTACCTATGCCACGCCTAAAACCGGCATAGTTATGACCTCAAGAGCTGCACAAACGACCTCAAAAGCTGCACAAACAATCACCTGCACAAAGAACCGACAAGCGAAGGTTGTAAGAAATAGAAGCGAGGTCCTACGGAACGTTGGCTGACGGACTGCGTAGCTACCCGTTGTACACGGTAGCAGCCAGTCACGTGACTCACCTCAAACTCGACCTGTGACCATTTCAATAATGCTTCTTATTTATTACCCACATCATACCATTCTGTCATACGATTTGTCATAGTGCGACTACTTTACCTTCAAGTTGCATACCGGCCGAGGGTTTGCACTTCAAGTGCTTCTTCATTGAATCATGAATATATCAGAAGTCTAACTGGCTTTTTCTCACCTTTTTCATTAAACAAAGGAATAGTTGAGAATCAGTTACCTATGGTCAGAGCAAGCAAGATTATGAAATCTCTCTTAATTATACCGATCCTAATGATTATGATTATCTCTAATTTATGAGGATGTTTGAAACTGCTGCAAAATGATGGTTGTGAGGATTCAATAATTGATTACAATCTTCAGAAGTTTCAACTCTCACAACCAACAAACAAAAATAACACCATCCACTGATAGTTCCGGTGACAAGCATGTTTCACATAAAACCTACACTAAAATATGCCTCATAGTGCCTTCTGACGTTTGAATTGGGATCTCATGGAATTTAGAAATTTCCATTTTATACAAAACAGCCAGCAACAATCTGTAAAAGCAACATTACTGTAATAATATTCTATTACACATGTTAGCATTTCTAATCAACAAAGCTACTGTGTGAACAGAAGAAAAATTTAGCCATTTTGCCAAGACATTCGTAAGTACATAGACAGTAATTCTAAATAAACCAGAAACACAGCACCATTACCAACAACAACAACAATAACAACAATTGCCATTGCAACCAACAGTATTAGAGGAATGAAAAATTTTGCTTTTATGTAAATGCTAGATACTGGAGTCCAGGACTAACACCAGAACACTGATCAGATTCTTCAGCATTGTCGACATAATCCACATCATTGTCAAGAGAAAGTTATCTCTTTGGTTCAAAGTTATACTTCATGCTCTAGCAGTAGGTAGCAAATAGTCACAAGCAACTCTATCAATCGTTCTAATTTTACTGGATTTACCCTTCATTTCTTATGCTTTCTTTCATCCTTTCTCCTCTTCTGTATATTTTGTTGACTTTCTGACATTGTCATGTTGCAATGGCTTCCCAGTACCAATCGCCAGCACAGCTTGGTGCTTCAGGCTTCAGTATCTTTTACCTTGGGTAAAAGCCCAAAGCTTCATAGTAACGTTGTCCTCCGTTTGAATCATTCCGGCTGAGAAGACGCACTAGACGTGTTTGAGTGTGCGATTGGCCCATCACACTGATTTCTTGCTTGTTTCACTTACGCTGCCCATTTTTCTTTGACATCTTGGCATTATTGGAGAAGTGACACTTTCTTTCTGAGCACATTACTGCAGCCAGCAGGCAACCAGACGTTTATTTTCTTGCAGGACATTTCTGTTGCCAGCATGCGCTCTAGCCACTTCCGTCCTCTTATTATGTCACAATGGGTACACCTACTAGACAACCGGAAGCAACTTTGCACCTCAAAGATCTTCACGAATCTGGTTCAAAAATTAATGTTTAGTTTTTTGGGCATACAAATGTTAACAATTAACAAAAAATACAAAAAATATTTTTTTGATTTTTTATATCAGTTACCGTTTAATAGTGATGCTGTGATATATATTCTGATGTACACTCTGAGAGCTGTGTGAGTGCTGAGATTGTTGGAGATCATGCTTAAACTGTAGACTTGATGAGACTTTCTCAGCATAACATACATAGGTACTATTGCGTATAAGACAGTTTCAAAGTGAAGGAAAAGGAAATTTAATATTGTAGAAGTAATTTTTGGCAGAATAATATGGTATCTCAGTACATGTTGGTTAGGATTAATAATATTGTGAACCTGGCTAAAAGAATTTGTTCAGGAGTCATCTTTATATTCTGTTAATATCGCTCTGGTACTAAGAAGCCATCTATGATCTGCCAAACTTTTACTTGTTTCTCACTCTACTGTTTACTGAACTCTTAAGTAGACTGGACACTAGAGAAGGAATCCTATGCAGAGCTTCCTGTGGAAGACCAAGCAACTAGCTGAAAACCATCGGACAGTTTGAAATAGTAAACATGAGGCAACAAATCAGCAAACAAACTTGCCCCTCAGCTGGCAGCACAGGAAGGAGTTGTCGTCAGTTCTTCTACCAGCAGAAGAGATGTCGCAAGCTATTGCTACACTATGCCAAAAAATTCTGCTGCTAGTGAAGCTAAAAAAACAATACTCTGGGTGTCACGGTTCTTGATTGGCCCACTTACTCGCCAGATCTTGCACCAATAGAGAACTTCTGGGCAGTCATCAAGTGGTGTTTTGAGCTACGTAGGCCTCAAAACATTTATGAACTTGAAGACACAATCTAGGCAGAGTGACACTTGCTCACGCCTTGTGATCTGTTGCCATACATCGAATGCACGTCTAGCTGAATGCCGAATGCTAGCAAGGGAAATGCTATCAAAAAAGGAAAGGAGGACACAAGCTACTGATGTGCACTTGTGTGTTTCCAAAAGTCTAGCAAACCTACGAACATACACAATAGTTCTCTTCTATGTAGAAAATGTATGTGACGTGAAAATGGATGCATTTCTGCTCACGCTACCCATGGCCATGCCTCCAAGCGTAAATGTGTCAATAGTTTTGATGCGGACTGTATTGCCTGAAACGTAATAACAGGAAATCGGATGGTCTTTATTGAAATTGGCTTTCGGGATGTGAATCAAGGGATTCTCTAAGTTGTGTCGTGTGGTTCTGTTTTTGGTGGTAATTTGCAATGTTATTTTGTTGAATTTGGCTGTGCTGCTGTTCATGTGTGCAGGTTTGTTTACGATCATGTTTTGTGCCATCATGTTTGATTGGTTTGTGTCAAGATGCTTGTGTAGAATTTTGTTGGTACACGTACATGTAGTTGTGAATGATGTTTTTACTTGTAGATGTGTGGAGTCTAGGAGTCATTCTCTACTATCTTGTGGTTGGTCGAGAGCCATTCTGTGAAGCAAATGACAGTGAAACTGTTATTCGTATAATTGATGGCGTGTATGATTTGCCATCTACACTTTCTCCCAACTGTTGCAGGTAAGAGAGATCTTTTTAGATTTTACTAGTAGCTATATATCTGTGCAATGTTCTCTCCAGAATTTGAAAATTTTGATAATAATTAAGTGACATCACATTTGATTACAAACTGTCTTACTCACACATGACATGACTAGAATAATAGCTCAAAAGCTACACTAATACCAGGGTTCTTGCTGGAGATGGTGTGGCGAGATGGGCAGGTCCACTATGCATGTATTCTGCTCTCTACAGTAACTTGCACACTCCAAGTCGGACACGAGCACTTGAGCCGATCTCAGATGAGGTATATTTTGCATCATAGCTATAGCGTGTAACTTGTGTTCAAGTGCCCTGGCTAGGAAATCAACTTTGATTGCCACTAAGTCCTTCTAGCAATGTTCATAGGTTGCACATGCGCAAATTCTGGACGACAAAAAGTTTGTCTAATCAGGTGTTGATTGACGTGCATGGACAGCAGTTGTTGATTTGCAAGAAGCCATGAATAGTCTAGAGTAGCTTCTGAGTGCTACACTTCTTGGACAAGACGTGTGCTTATCGTCATGGGGCGTGTCACAAGGAAAGCATCTGGGACTATCAGTGGCAGCGCATCTGGGACTGCGACACAACTGTCAAGTACAATACATGTCTGGAGGGGGGCTATTACTCCGCGTTCTTTTGAAAGAGCTCGGATTTGTGGCTAATGTCACCTTTACTAAGTAATATAGTATTGTATTTCAGTACTGTAGTATGGAATTCTCATACATTTCTTAGCTGTCAAACTTTGGACTCCTATCTACTATTTCTGAGCATTGCGCACTTCTACTGGAGCTTGGCGCAGCACCATGCTGCCACGCTGTAGCGAGAACCCTGCTAATACTATTAACAGCACGCTCGAACCTCCCTAATCTGGGCCTTCAAGATCCTTGCATATAGACCGGGTACTTTTACCAGCACATACTGGGCCTCGCCCCTCCTCTTTTCTATTGTTGGTAGGCAGGAAGGATCTGACGCGGTTGCTTTGAAGTTGTCGTGTTGCCGGTTATACGATAAATGGACAACTAAAGACTGGATGAGCCTGGCACTGAGTGGGTACTTATCTCTTATTTACACTGGCTGGAATTTCCTTTTCGTCTTCTTGCGAATTGTGTTGTCATGTGAGTGATGCAGTCATGTTTCTGCGAAGGTGTAACTCCTACTGTATGTGTACAGTGCCACCAGGCATATCTGGCCATCCGGGGTTCCGAAAGTCAAATGCACGTAATTCAAATTTAGCGTTCGCAAATTGCGTTGAAATTCGGAGACAATGAGCAGAAATGAATTATCTGTATCTAGTTTCAATTTCTTGTTTGAAAATGATCTGCCTAAGGGCTCCTATTTGGGGAACTGTGATGTTGATGTTTTGAACATATTGTCACGTTTCTCGCTGTCAGAAAGACGCACGACTCTGAAATTTAGTCCAAAGCTTTGTTATATTGTTTTCTAAAAAATTATTGAGGTGATTTTAGAATAAAGCTGCTTTGCAGATATTCATTGAAAGGGTCCCCAGCTAGTAATTCTAAGGCTTGTTCTGGTGTCATTTTTCATCCAGACTTTGTTGATGCCAGACCTGCTTTCTTTGATGTAACAGTTCATAACACTGTCCAAGCTAGATACGTATGTGAAGCTGCAGAAATGGCTGGAGCCGCTGCAAGGGCAGGAGAATTAGAAAAGGATTACAAACACGAGCAGTCAGTATTATAATGTGGACGACTGTTCTACCCTCTGGCACTGGAATCTTTGGCTTTTGGACTCAAGCAAGTCTTCAGACGTTGAGAACTATTGCAGCCAAAACTACGACCTATGATGGCATCGATTTACAGCAAGCGTTCTCCAACCTTTTGCAACAGCTCTCTGTTCGATTATGGCAACACAATGCTAGAATGATAATTCGTAGATATTTGCTAGAAACTGAGTTTGACATGTGGGATTTGACTACATATGTAGAATAATTGGGGTTTGGTTTGGTTGGGGATGGTGCTTGTTTGTTGGGTAATAGTTATATATATATATATATATATATATATATATATATATATATATATATATATATATATATATATATAACTAACAATTTATAGTGCAGTTGATAAACGTTGTCTAGTATTTTTGGTTGATAAAGACCTACAGGTCGAAACATCCCGAGTTGTCAAAATTCTATACAATGCATATCTCTCGCGATATGTCTAATATATATATATATACACACAGTGTACATAGAAAGAGGAAAGTGCTCCATGGGTGCAGCCATTTCGATTGTTTGTTTCCTGTGTGGTCGCAAACTGCCGCTCACTTCTGCTCCTCCTTCAGCACACAACCTTGGCTACTGTGAAGAGCGGCTGGTGTCCTTCCGGGTGGCCGGTGCCTGTACTTTGCTTTATGCTGGCGTTCGTTTGTAGATTGTGACATCACCAAAAAGTTTAATCCTAATGCTCTCGCAAACTGCTGCACTTTCTGCGCTCCTCCTTTGGCACACAGTCTTTTCTCACTTTGGAATAGCAATTGCTGCCATTCGCGGTTGTCTGTACATCCAGACTCCACCTCTTTTTGATAACTGTCGGCGGGAAGGGGTTTGGTGAAATTGCACACGACAACTTGTATTGGCATACACCCACGCACCCACCAACTTCCTGGTGGCTGCTAATCATACTAGCGTTAACAGATGACAGGAAATAGATGATACAGTATAGCAGGTTCTTTATTAGTGTTATCGATACCCTGCCAAACGAAGGCTTGCGAGGCTGTTCAAGTTCAGTGAATAGTGAAGGGAGACTTTTGCAACTATGTTACATCTGTTGTTCAGACTGTCTGGTGAGTGCTGTTCGAGCCATCTTTTCTATCTCTTTGTGCAGTCTTTCAAGTTACAGTTCTAGGCGATGAAAGGGAGCAAGCTTGCTTCAACATTTGTAGCAGACAGGTTTTGGTATCAAGCTTGACTACAAGGTTTTGTCCAACAATGTGGTGCATGCCTACTAGGATTTCTAGATTGCTGGAGCAGTGCAAAAGCTGCTTTTTTTCTTTCTGTGCACTTTGCTCATTGGCTTAATACATCGCTAGCAGTCAACTTCAGTAGTGGCGATTACATTTTAGCACCACCAAGAAGTTAGTGGGTGCGTGGGTGTATGCCGACACCAGGTCGTGTGTAATTGTGTAATTTCAACAAACCCCTTACCCACTGACAGATATATAAAAAGCGTGGGGTTTTGCTACACGAGACTACTCTACCTATGTGCTGCTGGCATTTGTCTGTAGTTCGTGATGTCATCGTAAGGTTGTTCACTGTGGCATTACCTGTTGTGGCATTGCACACACTGATTCAATCAAAGTGAACAGTGAAGGTGTTGTCATCTTCCAGAGTTCTCTTGGGACGACACAAAGTCTTGTCAATTGAACCCACTTCCACTCATGTGTGATATTTTCCAGAAAGGCGTGTCAAATCTTCACCAAATTTAAAATGCCCTTTCCTGAGCTTGGACAGTATGCACCGAGCGTGTCGTTTATTATCGGCAACGTCGATAAGAGCGAGATAATTTTGAGTATATCTGGAACTTTAAAATACTGTTACCTTCGTTTGCCCGTGCATGAATTTTGCATAGCTGCCACGTTAGCTACACCTGTTTCCTGCAATTGCAGCAACGTCTTCGAAAGGACGATGTAAAACAGGGTTATTGAAATAGCTGCAACATAAGATGTGACTCGGTCTCATCTATAAGGAGTTACAAATTATCCGGGAGTTTGTATTGTCTCCGGGGATACCCGGTTCAGAGTAATGTAAAGGGAATGGCAGGGGTGGGGAGAGACTGGTTCGAGTAAACATCTACGAAGTGATGACGTCCGATGGGAATGTCCAAATAACTGCAACTTTAGACATCATTTGTGATACTTATGGCAAACAGGTTATCCAGGATTTTGTGTTAAGTAGGATACACCAAAAAAATTATTCATTTTGGGTAACCCAAGTAACCACCGTTTTTGAAGGTTGCAATTTTTATTCTAATTTTTTTAGGCAAGGGCCTCCAAACATGTTGCATGCATGTGCATTTATTATTCTTGTCATGCACAGTGCGCATAGGTACGAGGGTTGGATTGCTCAGTGTACACAACATATACGTGCCATGCCTGCATAGCACTGTCACGGTTCTAGATGACAGTTGTTCCATCGTTAATTCTAGGATACTGCGCATGGAAGAGTCGTCTCTGCTGAAAGACATTCTTCGCGTGGTAACGTCAGACGTTGATGCAAGCGCGTGTGGTCTCTGATGTTTGTGCAGACAGTATCGGATCCAAGAATTCGCTATGATGCAGTGCCAGATGACGATGTTGGATTGCATCTAGAGTTTGGTAGACGTCATGTATTTTTACCTTGGAGGCTGCTACGGCATTGAGAACTTGTCAGCAAGTTAATTCTGGCTGAAAGTACATGTAAACGACGTGGAGCAGCATCTTCCCCAACCACCTGCACCTGCGTGGATCTGGCGGTACAGCCACTGGCAGGGATTGTCTGGTTGTCGTTATTGATAGGGACTGCTGGCCTCGTATTCTCGGTTGGTGTCTGTGACAGTGAGGGTATAGTATGTGTACGTACTGCGTACCATCGTGGATGATCGACGGCCATCGTGTAATGCATTTAATTTGTGTATTTTTAAATATAAAAATGTGGAAATTTAAAAAATTTCCGACTGACCAACCTCGATATTTTACTTTATGTTACCAGAAATGAAGATTTTTTGGTGTGGTCTTGTGTCTTCTACGCCCAATAATGGGAGTGTTTATGTGGAGTAACACTTGCTTTATGGGAACTCAGTGGTCTGTGCTTATGTGCAGCAATATATATTATTAGCTAACTGCACATACACGTGTATCTGGACCACCTGTTCATACATTTGGGCTACCATAAAGTGACTCTTTGTTTCCCCAACTTTTGTTTTATGAGTACTCTGCCGTCGTGAAATGGTCAATGGCAAGCTAACATTGACGCAACCTCAAAAACACAGTCGTGTGAATGTATACAGCTGTGTAGGAAGAGATCGCCAGGCATTGTTTGCTTATAATAGTATAGATAGACTGCGGACTACACATACTGTAGTACTGTAGTTATAGTACTGAGCGTGTGTTTATGAACTTGTAAACAATACTTCAAGTGCTGTTGTAAATAGTTAGATGCTTGTCTGCCAGTTGGATGTAATATTCAGGAATATGTGTTGAATTATAACTATGTTATTATATACAACTTTTCTTAGAGTGGTAAGGAGGTACAATGTAAACCAGATGTAGATATCCACTGGCCATGTTTTTTGAGCATATTATCCACTGGCCATGTTTTTTGAGCATATTAGCTGTCAAGTGATTGTAATGGAATCCACAAAGCTTCTGCATTGAACATTTTTTAGAGCTTTGACGCTACTAACACTTATCTTTGAATTGACTCTGGACTTTCTACTGGAATTCACTTTTGTAATAGTTTATTAGAGTTTATTAACAATGGCAAGATTGCTCTCTTTGTGTTCTAGTGTTCTTGAGCATTGTTGCTAAACTTGTTATAGGGGAGTGAGTCTTTCTAGCATCTTATGTCAGAGTTGTTTTCTAACTTGGTTCAACAGGACTTCACCATTATAAGAACTGCTGTATTGATTGTTTGTTGACTTTGCAGTATTATCAAGGCTATGCTGCAAGTTGATCCTGAGAAGCGACCATCAGCTAGCAATTTGAGTCATTTTCCATGGCTGAATGGTGTGATAGAACCTTCAGATCCAATGTTGCCAATGGTAGACAAAGAGGAGTTGACACCTGAAGAACAGGGTGAAATCATTGACAAGATGGTGAAAGGTCGTATTGGCAGTCATGAAGAGATCACAAAGTAACTACGTATCTGTTGAGTTTACTTGTCGTGTAGCTTACTGATTATGTGATAGATCTGTAAACAGTGGACGTTATGACCACATCACAGCCACATTCTATCTGTTGGCTGAGTCACATTTACGTCGCAAACGAATAGGATACAGCACAGCAGCACAAAGTCTCACACTGAGGAAACTTTCAATGCCAGATGCATTAGCATTGTCTCCACGTGGAGAGTAAGGACTATTGTTGTGTTTTGGAGTATCTGTTGTAAATGTAACTAAGCGTTATTGTTCTGTTAGTTTGTGGCTGTTAATTCGTGATTTGCATTGACTGCTTGCAGAACTTTGCAGTGTGTGTGTGTGTGTGTGTGTGTGTGTGTGTGTGTGTGTGTGTGCGCACACGCGCGCACATGCAGAAGCAATCTTGACCATTAGCTGCTGAGGACTGTTGGACATAGGGTTCCCAAAACCTCAGTTGGTGTCACGAGCTGGTGCTTCTGCAAGTACCTGGCCCGGCTCCAGGAGATGGCTAGTGCAGACCCACAGTTCTATAAAGGATTTAAGTGTTTATGCTTACTGAAGACTGTAAAACCAGACACATGAGCTTGAGCAAGCCTTGGGTGGACAACTGGTTACTCCAATGTTTTCAGTTGCATGCGATCAGTCCAGTCTTGCGCAGGTTTCTGCCACATGTGCTATGAAGGGGTGGAGGACATCAATGGTGCTTTCCTACAAGAATGGTACCATCAAGACAAGGCTCATGTGGATCAGGCAAGTTATTTTCCGAGATGATTCTCTACCTCCTCTTCTCTTCTGTATGGCTCTTTCTCCTCTCAGCACAGAGTTAGGCAGAACTGGTTCGGCTATTGGATAAGCGCTGGGCGTGGTGAAACTGTCAAACGTCAGCTTGTCAGTCATCATGGATGATCTGAAGCTGTATGGCAGAAGTCCTGATCAGCTACAAGGGTTTGTTGCAAATGGTTTTTACCTTCTGATAACATCTAGATGTAATTTCTTCTGGTGCTGTTGCACGCTTTGTCAATGGCAATGTTACTCACACAACTCTGGAGTGATGTTAGGGAAAGAGGACACCATCAACTGTTTGGAACCTGGTCAAGGGTGTAAGGATTGGGTGTGGACAAGAGTAGTGGCATCCAGCACAGGACTGATTGGGAACTGCACTATGTGTGACAGCAATAAATTCATTTTTCATTCATTTTATTCGTAGTTAGTAGGCATATACACAGCAACTACAAGGATCACTTCCAGTTCTGATTTTACCTTAACAGCAACAGTACTGTTTGATGCAACTTGTACATGCTACAACATAACCACTCCAACATATGGTCATCCTAGAACAACCTGGTCACTCTCTACAGGAGAGACAGCATGGCACAAGTACACGGCATCTACCAATATTGACGAGAGCAAATTAAAATAGATGGCATTAGCCAATGTTCTTGTATTGCAAGAAAATCCATCTCTATTTCTCGTGTGTTGATTACGGTCATGCGTGTAATCATACACTAACTGATATTTGTCTGTCGATCTTGTAGACCTTCAACTACTATGTTGTTGCAGGAGGGACATACATTTTGTAAGCAAATTGTCCATGAGGCTGTGCTTTTTCACCGATCGACGTCTTGACTTGGCGCTAATTTCTATTTATTGTGGTGATCTTGTGAGTCTGACATAAGCATGGGGCGTGCTTTTGTTTAGTCATGTACGCTCTTTCGCTGTCTGCTAGTCTCATTCAGCTGCTGCTTGTTTTAACGTGTTGTTTGAATGCAGAGTGTCGCTATACGACTTTGTGTTCTTACATGTATTTGTCTGACGTGTCGAGGGACTGTATATGCCTCTCGATCATGCAGCAGCAGCATCATGGCTGTGGAAATTCGACCACAGAGCTGTGAAATTCACTCTTTCTGTCTCGTAATTGCGCTATTGTGTTCAACGCGCTATTCAAATTCCACAATATTGATGAACGAATGTCTGCTCTTTCATTAATTGGACGTCTGTTCACAGGCGTACATCTTTCCTAATTAATTACAATTGTAATTGTCTAGTAATTAACACACGTGAGACGAGCGGAATGCGATTGAGTGACACCTACTTAGACCTCCTGCTATCTTTAAAGAAGTCTTTATCTCCACGGTTCTTGGAGAGCACAAAACAGGAATGGATTAGGCATTTCTTCAGACCATTTCTCGCCGGAATGACAAATTCATTGTATTTGATGGGTAAGCTTGCTTGGAGCCATGCAGTGTCATCCAGTCTGTTTGTCTGTTTGTCAACATAAATCATGCCAAAACTGCTGCGCCAATCACCATGAAACCATGCCTGTAGAATGCGTTTCTCTCCCTAATGCAAATGGTGTTTCAAGTTAACAATGAAATGCTTTAAAATGGTTCCTTTTGAGGTCTAGGAATCAATCAAGATACCCAGGATACTTTTATTACTCCTGTAGTGCCACAAATTCAACGTGGTGAACCTGTGAAAGTTTGTGTCTAACATCTGATTGAAAACAAATGGGCCATCTGTTGCTGGTGGAAGCTGCCAACATTCGTCTGGTTTAGAGGGATGCCATGTCTGGATTGTGACATCCGGGAACCACAGATTGCGAAGTTGCAGATTATCATATTCTCTACTTCTCAAATGAAACAGGTCAGGCTAACAAATGGGTCAGACTAGCGAGTTTTGTGCATGAAGGCTTGATGCGCTACCCATTCTAATATTCCCCGGGCAATGCCAGAGCCCCATTCGCTAATATTTAATATCTCTTGGACACACGTGACTTGCAGTAATCAGTCTGTTTGTAAAGTAGGCTATGTGGGAGAACTATATGTATATTCAGGTATAAAGGAATCGTGGTACAACGGATTGCAAATAGATGACATTCCACCTCTGTTGGTCACTTGGATATATTTTTGCTGCAGACACACTCTTGATCAGTGAACGTTATTGAGTCATAGCCGTAGTTGCACCTGAATGTAGCTGGTATACTCACACATTGCTGGATTTCTGCCATGACTTATCCCTACTAGGAATCATGTGATGGGGGAAGTCAAATTTGTTTTGTTCGTCTTTGAATTTACTGGTTGGAGACAAAGTGGGAACTGGTCTAAACATATAGTGCTCTAGCGTAGACCTTGCATCACTTTCATCTTCTAACTCATTCTCCCATTCAACCAATGCATCAAATGACACACTAAGTTTTAGTCACACACGGTGGCATTTCAGACTGTGGATTGTGCAGCTTTGTGTTGTCACATAAACATTCCAGTGGAGCTTTAAGGCTGCAGGTCTCACATTGAGAAGAGCCTGTGCTCAAAGCTTGTCTTAAAGCTTCTGCTCTCAGTGTCATCAGTTTGGAAAACTCCTTCTGTTTACTGTTTAAATATTCAATGCACTTTCTGCACAAATGCAAGTTGCATCATCTGATGACATTGCTTGCACCTGAAGCTGCGAAGCCAACTGAACCAGCTAATTTAAAGCAACTTCCACTGTGTTTCTCGGGGATAACGCTACTTAATGCTAAATATGTTTTCCTTTAAGTACACACAACTATATGTATCAGATTATGATATACAATTTTTGTTTTGGGTTATTCAGTAGCTATTTGTTGTACATATATTAGCATGTTAAATCGTATGTTTAATATGTAGTCAATTTATTGGCATTTTCTTGGCTACTAGAAGTATCATCTTGTGTATGTTGCTGTTGGTGGATAGTTGACGTTAGTGCAATGCATTGTCACTATCCCTTTTTTTGTTTTAGATGGCAGAAGCCTATGGTGCTGGAGTCTGCAACTATAGATATGTCCGCCGTAAAGAATGCTCTTAGTCCAGTGGATCCATTTGATCGAATTCGTAAGAGAAGTGCTGCCGAGACAGGAGTTCTGCGCCCTCCTCGTTCAAATACCACACAGAATAGTCCAGTTCAAAGAACCAGGGACCGTGGGGGATTAAACTTGTTGGTCTCCCCTGTGATGAGAGAACCAATTAAGGCAGACCCTGTGATTATGAGTTCGCTGATCAATAATGGTCAACTCAATAATGAGTCTGGAGATGTCACAGAGATATCTGTCAGTCTTTGTAATGGGGAAAACACACGCAGTCAGTCTCAAAAGAAGAAGTCAGTCACATTTATGCTAGATTCTGACACTGAGCCGGCACTTGCATCTCCCACGTTCAAAGAGCCAGATGTTAATCAACGAATTGAGGACAATCCTAGATACGGTGGAGTGGTTGGACCAAAGGGTCGTAGACTAAAGTCAACCCGGAGTTCACCTCAGCTGAGAGTGGGGACAAGGATGATAGATGAACAAACAGACAGTGATGACGAGGTGAATTTGCTGTTGTCTCCTGATGTCAGTCGTTCTCAGTCTCCCCCCTGGTCTACTCAACGGTCGCGATCACCATCTCCATGTATGGTTAGCCGTCGTTTATCACATTCTTCTGGGGCAAGTCCTGAGTGCAGTAACAAATGGAGTAAATCATCTGTGTTTGTCAGAATATCACACGATGAGAGTTCTGGGGAAAGAGTGAAAGAGAAAGAGACCAATAACATAATACTGGCTCGAGAAGGCAAGGTACGTAAGTGTAGTGACTTGCATTATTTGATGCATTGGATATTACTGTTGTCCTACGTAGATATAGCGTGCTTGTAGATTGTTATCGTGACAACTTCTGGTATATTTTTGCAGATTCATCAGGTTTCATAAGGAAAATTTGCGTCCTGTGAACACTATTTCTGTGGCCGTTGTCTGTGGACATTAAGAGTGAACCTCCTCTAGATGTAGTTTGAGACAGGCTGTACTTTAGTGAACTTGCTGCTGTACATACATTTGTCTCATAGTGCACTATTTTATTGGATTGTACAGTAAGTATTGCGTTTACCATGTTTGGCAATGACTTTGTAACATGTTTTGATGAGAATAAATAATAACAACAATATTTATATAATACAGTATGTAAATGTTACTAAGTAAAACTGTGTCAGTCGTGAGTCTTGCAGTATCTCACTATGCATGGATGCTGTGATCTTGCCACAGCTCCAACAGATGTTGGTGGAATTTTGACATCAGAAAATTCAGGTTCCAATATTAGTGAGTGCTGTCCTGTTAGAAGGTAAACAACGAAGACTTTTGTTACAATCATTGCAAAATGCTGCCCTGGACAAGCATGGTATCCATGTCCAAAAGTGCTTATATTGTAGTTAGTCTTGGAGAGGTTTCTGAAAGGCCAGAACTGATCAGCAGGTGGCTGATCTATTGGAGTTTGTTGATTTGTGATAGACAGTAAGGTAGCAAGGTAATAACCAGGAGGAATAGCGTAGTCTCCAAACTGACAGGGCTTCATAACTTTTCGTAAAGTGATAGACTGCTGAGCCAAACGGAGTGATTCTTGCACTACATCCTCAATGAACGTCAGGTTGTCCAGGGCTGCTAAGTTATACGTCAGTTGATCACCATGACAATCTCTAGCATTTGAGATCTCGTCTAATACCCTCTTCATGCATACATCACGACACAGCAGTAAGTTAATGAGTGTCCAAGATAGTGCAGCATACATGTTGGCCTGTGATGCCATGTGAAACAACACCACTTCTGCTGCTACTCTGCGATGCCTTTTCCTTTCTGGTAGATCTGAATGAGCATCATAGAGCCCACTCAAATTGTCAGGTATCCACTCACCCTTCATCTGCCTTTGATCCCATATATTTTGTAAGACACGTTCAATGTTGTCTAGAGCCTTCTTCTCAACCCACTTATTAGTAAGAATTGTCCACAACAGAGCTCCAAGATCCTTGAATCCTTGCTCTGGATCAAGTTTCTCAAAGTTCACAACAAACTTTTCCAGATTCTCAGGCTGAGCAGCTTCACGTCCAACCCAACATAGGAAACCAATTTTGTGTATCAGCTGTTTCATAAATGAGAAGACTTCAAACCGTCCTTTCTTGTGCAGACAGCGTAATGTTTCTACAGTTGCATCATTCATATGCTCCAAATATCCCTCCAACAACTGCTTCTTCAATCCTCGATGAAACATGGACACTGTAGAGTCACTTGTTAACTCCTTGGGAATTTTTAGTCCCAACAGTCCTTTGGTAGCTTCAGTAAAACTTGCATCTGATTCTCTAACTTGATACAGATACGAAAGCCCTTCTTGAGAGAACAAACAAAACAGCTTGATGCCAAAAAGGTACAGAATAAAGGTGTCTCCATATGTCTTTCTGCAAACCTCTAAATATGCCCGTGGATTCTTTACAAACTTCAGTCCACAACCGACAAATGGAATCCAACCCCGAATGACGGGAGGAGTAGGGCCACTAGGCAGGCAGATATCTCTAGAGTCACGTGCAACCAACCACATGATGCATAAAAACAGCAGCACTATCGGAAATCCAACCACGCAAATTCCAAAGACAATCAAAATCATCGTCAATCAAGCAAAAGTAGAAGAAAGAAACAAGACTACGAGTCGATCACGTGAGATTGCACATGGTTCTACTCGTTCCGCGTACGCATGACGTGACAGCGAGGTATATTATTGATAGTAACTGTTAACTTTTAGTTGGCGGCGAAGTTGTATCGACTTCGAATCTCGGAAATCATTGCACTTGGTGATGTATCTTTATAATCTGACGCTGCAGAAGGCTTCTTGTATCACGCATGCGGTGCATGGAAACTTCTCAGGAGCCAAATATCAAGAGATTGCTGTTGGACGCGGCAAAGTTCTAGAGCTCTTACGTCCCGATCCGAACTCTGGGAAAGTTCAGCCCGTTCTGTCTGTAGAAATATTTGGAGTCATTCGTTCTCTTTTACCGTTTCGTTTAACTGGAGGAACGAAAGGTGAGTTTATTACAAACGGATAAATTAGCTGATGTGTACGGTATTTTGACGTGCTGTGTACGGTATTTTGACGTGCTGTGTGGCGGGTAGCGGTGGTAGTCATGGTCATGGTGTGTATGCCGGTGGTCGTCATAGTGTGTGTGTGTGTGTGTGTGTGTGTGTGTGTGTGTGTGTGTGTGTGTGTGTGTGTGTGTGTGTGTGTGTGTGTGTCGTTGGACTACATATATACCCAGCATTGTTGCACTCCATGGACTGGATACTTTGGTTGAGAAGTTCTACACAGACGTGCACGCAAGGATACACGCACACAGGCATGCACATACACACCTGAAACCTAAACACAACCATCAGCACTGATGATGCTGTTTTATCTCTAAACTGTGATGACGCAAATATGTATGAA
The DNA here is from genome assembly GCF_963422355.1 of Corticium candelabrum. Lineage (NCBI taxonomy): Eukaryota > Metazoa > Porifera > Homoscleromorpha > Homosclerophorida > Plakinidae > Corticium > Corticium candelabrum. The sequence goes on along the minus strand of NC_085088.1, from coordinate 7,856,417 downwards.
AGTAATCCATCACCGGTAATGGTCTTGACCTCATGCTCTTGTGTCGTTTGAGATTTCCTGGTCTCTTAATTAAAGGTTATGTACACTTTGTTTTTGTCATACATTCGCAGATTTCGTCCGCTCTCTTGTTTTGTCCTCTTCCTTCTGTAACCTAGTGTCTCTTCTTATCAGCATGCTTGTTGTGCAAATGGTGTTCCATACCATGTCTTTCTGTCCTGAGTCTAGTTGTACCGATTTGCCTGAATACCAAGCAAGTTCATGTCTTTAGTTTGTCTGTCTTTCCTTTGTGTTTCTCACCATGAAAAGGTCTTATTGCAGTAAGTTGATCAAAAGTACACACACACACACACACACACACACACACACACACACACACACACACACACACACACACACACACACACACACCTCCTCCTCCTGTATTGCTGCCATAGTAAAGAAGAAACCGTCATGCTATCTCCATACAGGGAAGCAGAATGGTAAAATCCAAAGTCCGTAGATCCTTGAAAACTGTCGCCGCCGCTCTTTATGCATAAAAACAAACTGAGAGGCTTGCAAGACCCCTGCAGTTGTGCAGGAAAGGACCGAGTTTGGATGACATTATCAAGCCGACATCCTGGACCCAAGCTCAAAATGGTCTTCCCCTGCAATGCCCTGTGTGTGTGTGTGTGTGTGTGTGTGTGTGTGTGTGTGTGTGTGTGTGTGTGTGTGTGTGTGTGTGTGCGTGCGTGCATGCGTGCTTACGCGCGCGCGTGTGTGTGTGTGTGTGTGTGTGTGTGTGTGTGTGTGTGTGTCCTCCTCGTCTTCATCATTGTAGATCTTTTCGGGCATCTGGTAAATCTTTTGAGTCAAAGGTAGCCGAACGGAGGCAAGCAACTACACAGCACAGCGTACTGTGGCCGCCACCATGTCACATCCAACACACACACACACACACACACACACACACACACACACACACACACACACACACACACACACACTGGCAGACTACCACATACCTTCACTGCATATGAGCACCAAGGTGTAATGAGGTTGTTGGTATAATATTTTGTAGCCAAAAATCAAGACTCAAATTAAGTGAGATGTGATGGTATCCAGGAAAGGTAATGCAACTTATGGTATTTGGATGAGGAGTCAGCTGGAATGCTTCTTCTTTGGGGTTTGCAACTACAGTATGACATATACAGGGAGTGGTGGATTGTTCTCCATAAATCCTAGAAACCACAGGCATAGCTAAAGCATGCCAGGCATTATACTATCAGTGACTCTGAATCATAATTGTAAACGTCATCAAAAACAGGCAGTTATACTGCTCATGCGGCACAGGCAGCTGATACACAATTTGAAAAATTACCGAACATGCCTACCTAAAAGGGTGTTTCCGGGCAATGCCTATCTATGCTCCTGACATCAGCAAAAAGAGTAGTTGGTTGTTGAAGGTTGTAATGATGAGCATATTTTGAAGCTACAATTTGAATGATCTTGTTTTATCTTTCATAACTTTGGGAGCCTGTGTTGTTGTGGTTATTGAAGTGTTATTTGTTGAAGTGGATGTAAAAGCAAGGTTTATAAAAGTTTGTTTTGAAAAGACACTTGTCTTCAGAACTGATAGTTGTTCATGATGCTATTAATTTTAGACCAAGAATGTACCCCTTTCTTTGAAAGGTAAGTAAATTTGTATTCTGTTGAGGATGTATGTAATACTATTAGTAACAGTTAGATGACTTGTACTAGTTCTTGGTTATAACACAATTGTTGTACTTGGTTGTTGGTTATTGTAGATTATCTTATTGTTGGATCTGATTCTGGTCGAATAGTCATCTTGGAATACAACCCAGCAAAGAATGTATTTGACAAAGTTCATCAGGAAACGTTTGGGAAGAGTGGATGTCGACGAATTGTTCCTGGCCAGTACCTAGCTATAGATCCTAAAGGAAGAGCTGTTATGATTGGAGCACTGGAGAAGCAGAAATTTGTGTATATTTTGAATCGTGATTCTGCGGCACGGTTAACTATATCTTCACCACTGGAAGCTCACAAGTCACACACAATTGTGTATTCAATGGTGGGCGTTGATGTTGGGTTTGAGAATCCAATGTTTGCATGTCTAGAATTGGACTATGAGGTAAGGTATCTTTGTTTAAAGAGGGAGTTTCCTTAAAAACAACTTGCCTTTAGAAATAAGCATTAGTTTAGAGGATGTTAGTTTCATTGCCAGTTTGCTTTTGTTATTGAAATAGGAATGATTGCTTTTGATTAGCCATGATGTTGTGGAACGAGGTCAACAAAGGGAGTTTTTTTGTTCAGATCAACATGAAGCATTTACTGTATGGTGCTCGACAGTTTACTGGACGTTCTGAATCATTACTTTCTGTACGGCCTGTTAGGGTGTTGTCACTAAAGTCAGACTTACTGCTTTTATCTTTTTGTTTCTATTGCCAAATAATTCAAACAATGCAACCAATGGGATCAGCTATCAAGTGTATATTTATGCTGTTATGCTATTGATGTAAACTTGGATGGTATAATGTAGTGAAATTCATCTGTGTTGGCATTATTGTTTGCATACACATGCTTCTTAATTTACATTTTCTGGTTTCTTCTGAATGTGTGTACACCAAGAAAATTCCAGTTTTATTTTTTGCTACTTGTTATTGAGATAATCAAAATGTAAGCTGTAGGGAGAACTATATTTTCTTAATCGTGATATGTAGTAAGAGGAACCCACCGATGATATGCTACCATAAGTATTAAAGGGGTGTCCTTAAATGTCAACAGTATTTTCAGTTTAAATTTTACATTTGTAGGTTGTGGGATCTTCTCATTTTAAAATAGAAAGTACTATTGATGGGTCATGTGTGTAATGAGGAGCTGTAGGTTTAGATTGCAACCGCATGTACACACATGGAAAGTACTGTCGTTTTGGGAGTTGTATGCAGCTGGCTGTAATTTCCAGTGTTTGCACTGAACCGTGCTTCTTCACAGTGCTTTGAATTTGAGAATCGGCAAATAAAACTATGCAGGTGAATGAGCTAGGAGAGCCCAATCTTTTGTGATTAAGAGTTTAGCCTTAGTCATTAAGCTTGTGCTGTGTTTCTGTCATTTCACAGTAGCTAGACAGACGTTTCTGTTGTTACTGTGCCTAAAAGGCCAATCCTTCAAGGATTTACTCAGAGCATTATATTTTACTTCCATTCCTGTGATGGTTCCTGTACAAATACTATCCAATGAACAAGATTAGTTGGGTTGCACAACAGTTAATATCTAGTGTCTCTTCTGAATGTTTACTGTGTATATTATATATTACTCAGCTGTAAATGGGATATGCTGTGTTGATTCAATGACTACTTGTCTTGGGCCATGTATTTTGCATGTTCAGAGTGCATGCTGTCAATAGGGTTCCTATTGCAAATGATGAAGGGGCTGGGTGTTCCTTTGTAAAATCTTCATAGGTTTTCTACTGTAAACGATAAGGGGTGAGTGGGTGCACGATGAAGGGAGAGGGAGTGGGTCTTCTTTTGTAAAATTTCATTCTGTACAAACTAACAACATTTATGGACAGCCTTACAGTATTTACATAGTAGTTAAGACGGAGAAATTTGACAGTGATGATGACAGTAGCTTGAAATTGGTGGACAAGTGCTCATACATTAAATGGCCAAAGAATATTTCTCTGCATTGTATCAGAAGTTAGATCAGTTGTGAGTGATCTGTGGTATAATTTTTGCACATTGGGACATGAATGTTTACCATGTCAGTTGTCACTCTTAGGTCAGCTTAATTAATTGCATTACCCACAACTTTGTTAGACTGTAATGGAAGGCTTTATGTGGTATATGTGTAATTTAATCATTCAATACTACACTGGCATGGCCACAAGCTGTTTTGGCTGAATGTATGTGTACAACTACAAATTTAGATCATTTTATTCTGTTGTTGCTGCCTATGTAATGGCAATTAATTATCTGTAATGGTAAGAACATGCAGCATATGTGTTGCCAATAGAGCTAGACTGCACTAGCAAGTGGGTGTTGATGGTTCGTACTTTTCTGATTGTTTATTAGCATTTGATACGGTTCTGACTAGAACACTGTTCACGGACTGCAACAGTTTATTCTTTACTTTATAAAATGACTTGACCTTTTGTGTTGTTGTGAGTGGCATAGCTGCCCAGCAAATGCTTCATGTTGGTCTGTGCAGAAGTCTGTTTTAGTTGGCTTTACAGTTGCTGATGTCATGGTCCATGGAAAGCAGCGATTTCTACCAAACAATTATTGAAGCAGTTGGACTTGAAACTAATGTTATTCAAGTTTTTTTATCATGGAGAATGTTTTTTGTTGATTTCCTGTTAGAGATATTGCTGGTAATTAATTTGCCATACAGTTCTACATATGTGTGTGACATTAATGATGCATTTTTGAAACTTGAAATGTTTCGCCAATTAAATTTGATGGCAATAGTATTTAATTAGCTTTGAGTCTTTGGGTGCATTCGATTTGCAGTTTTAGAACTGAAACTGAGAGTTTGTCGCAACTGTTGGAGCTGACAGATCCAGAACTAAATCGAACAAAAAATCTCCTGTGAACCGGAACTGCTAATGTCAATGCCTACTTCATCAGCTATCGATCCATTGACTACCAGAGCGACTTAATTAAGGCTGGTTTACAGTAACTTATGCAAGCTGAGCGTTAACCCATGGTAACATCAATGCAATGTCAGCGTCTTACTGTAAACGTGTAACACCTTTTGCTACGTTCTGACCAGTGTCGAGACGTTGGACCAGACCTGAGCTCTATTCCAGCGTCAACATAATGTAAATCGGAAATAGACCGGTTTCTACCAATTGGCTGTCACTCTTTTACTCACGTGATCGACACCAGGAACTTTACACAGCTGATAAGACGTTGCTGGGTTGTGCTCAGACATGTTGAACATTATATCACTAAGTTTCAGCGTCTGACTACGTAAGTTATACACTGAGCCGACCCTCGACTTGTGTAAGTTACTGTAAACTATCCCTGACCTTGTGATGGATGCCAATTTTCCTCAAACAGGGCGATAGCGCACACGAAATTATCAGTATTGTTGTCTGCAAATGGTGTGCCATCACTCTTTTCGGACTTTGCAGAAAAGAGGCATGTCAGTTCAAGCAGTTCCAGCTCCCTGGACTGGACTGTCAGAATCAGTTTGAACAGAACTAAATCAAACGTGAGTTCCAGCAGTTCTATAACTGAAAATCGAACGCACCCTATGAAAGACAGTCTGATCCTGAACTGTTCATAATGTTCCTAACTGAATCTTACTGATAACGGACTTGATTCCCAGACTCATGCACCAATCTATCTGTACCAGGCTAATGTTCTGCTGATGTGTGTTGTTCATGCAGATAACTGATTATTGCATGCTAAATTACCGAGGCCGTGTTTCTAAATGAGTTCATAAACTAAACCAGTTCAAGAAAGCAACTGTTTCCACTGAGAACTCACGCATGTGTGAGGCATCTTGACAAGTCTGTTTTGCAATGGTGCAGTATTCCTGGAATGATGCTTGCTGTGCTACATTGCGCTGTTCTGTAGCAATAGTTGGATGTCACTGAGACTCCAAATTCAGCATCTAGGTACATGCAATAGCTGCTGATTTCTCTCCCATACTTGATGACGCTTCCGTATTTCGAGGCAGTCCCATATCAACAAAATAATAGCAAATATTACGAAAAAAGGCGTTGTTATTTGTCAGACCATCTTCAAGCATGCACGTTACCATCGTGTGACACTTAAACCTAAACCACTTGCTAAACCTACTACAAACAGGTTTAGGAAAGCAGTGTAGGTTTAGAATTTAACTTGTTTAGTGCAGATAGAACACAGGTTAATCCTTAAAGGGGAAGTCCAACAAAAATGAACTTGTATGAGTAGATCTTACCAAGGCAAATCAATCGGTATAAGTTACTCCGTTATCTTCGCTTTTGTAAATGAGACCGAGCGATGTTTCTGTGATGTGCAACGTCCACGCACCTGCTCCGTGCTTCCTGGTCGATTAAGCTCCACCCACTGCAAACGAATTAATGCATTTACGGATGACTGCTACGGGTAAATCAAGAATGCGGGATGTGAATGCAAAGATGTTATGAAGATCTGCCTTCTTGCCGTCAGTGGTTCCTCTCTAAAGTAAAATGGTGTCGGTAGAGCTGTTTTCCCGCCAGACTTTGAAGCAGAATTCCTCAATACCATGGCTTACCTAGAGAACGCGCTTGTGCTAGAGTATTTGTTTATTCTTGTTCTTTTAATATCTGAAGAGAAACGTTCAGCTCGCCGTCTGGCCTGTGCAACAGAGGAAAGTACAAGCGCATTTTCTAGGTAAGCTGTGGTATTGAGGAATTCTGCTTCAAAGTCTGGTGGAAAAACAGCTCTACTGACACCATTTTACTTTAGAGAAGAACCACTGACAGCAAGAAGGCAGATCTTCATAATATCTTCACATTCACATTCGGCATTCTCGATATATCCGTAGCAGTCATCCTTAAATGCATTGATTCGTTTGCAGTGGGCGGAGCTTAATCGACCAGGAAGCACAGAGCAGGCGCGTGGGCATTGCACATCACAGAAACATCACTCGTTCTCGTATACAAAAGCGACGATAGCGGAGTAACTTATACTGATCGATTTGTCTTCGTAAGATCTAATACAAGTTAAGTTCATTTTTGTTGGACTTCCCCTTTAATCAAGTTTAGCTTAAACCACTTATTAAACTGGTTCAAGCACTAGTGGAAACGCACCCTGGGTCACTATTATGCCTATGTGCAGTTTGATAACTCTGACATGGAAAACGGCCTTTTTTCAAGTTTAGCCTAATCAATAACTTGAGAATGAGAGACCGATCACACGTGTTTTACACTGTAGTCCAGCATCTATTTTGCACACCAGTAAGTAGCTACTTGCATGTTATCTAGTGTGCATTCTGGCTAGATCTTTGTTTCATGCTTCAAAAGAAATGATAGATTTATAATACTAGAAGAAAGGAAAGATTTTGATGTAGTTTCTTATCTCTTCTTTTGAAGCAGCAAGTTGACACGTGTATTTTGATGTCTGATGGTGCGTGTACCTTGCAATAGTGCACGCAAGCTTAGCTAAAGACATGAAGTGCATGCTAAATTTTGTCTATTTCTTCATAATAAAGTCACGTTTGGCTTTCCATAAACAGGAGCAGTGTTGTATGCTTTATGTCTTTGGGAAATCTATGTTGTCTTAGGACTACCTAACAAGAAGGGTTTCGAGCTGTGCACATGCCTAATCATAAGCAAGCTGAGTTCTGGGCACCTCAATTTAGTTCTGTTTGGTTGAGGGACATTCTACTGTAATTTTTCTACTTTTGCGTAATCTGTTTTCAGGGGCAATCGGAAGTAAGTTTTAGTTGTAGGCATGTTTCTCACGTTCGCAGCTGTACTACGGGCACTAGTATTAGTAACAGGGTTGCCACACCTACGAATTGTCTACGAATTTTGGCTGCAAAAAGCCGCTTACAAAATACAGATAGGCCTACGAAAAAATAGATCGTCGAATATGTCGTGGCTATCTCACGAATGATCACGAAACTATGATCTCCAAGCTTTGTGTAGAAGGTGCTATTCTTCTTTCTTATGCCTAGTTTACTTCTTGCAGAACGGTTTCGGAATCTCTGAGACTATAGTTTTGTGATCAAACATCCTGTTCACGACGTTCTGATGGTTGCTTGTGTGCTTCCGAATTTCACGGATCTAAAGCCAAACTCAGATGTGTGCGAAATAAATAATAGCTAAAACTTTAGTAGCTTCTCTTTGTGGAGGATCCTAGGGTGTTGAGCAATGGAGAAATGCTGTACTTCGACTCAGTAATGAAAGATCCCGAACTTGTAGCAAGTAGTGTACATGCGTAAATTGTAGCAAGCGTGGTGCTAGTAATTTGTGTGATAGAGATTAGATAAACAGTACAGTACTGAATACTCCTAAAACAACAATGAGAACATAGCTTGCAAAGGCTGATTTCTCTACTGAAATCTGAACAGTAATGGGCGTGGTTCCAACAAGACCAGATGGTCGTGTCACTGCAGTGACATTTTCTTACGGATTTTCGGCGGAAAAAGTGTGGCAACCCTGTAGTAGATTGCTGTACCCTTGAGTCTCTCAACTTTATGTTCTTGTGATATTGCCACGGTAGACCCTCACATATCCAACCCTTTTCGCAAAGTGGATATGACGTCACAAGTCCATTTGCGCAAGTGCAGTGACAACATGCAGTGATGACGACAAAAGATACGGAGGCTTCTAGGATTAGTTTGGCAATGGTAGTTTGCATATAGTACACATATTACATCTTCGTGCAATTATTTTATCACTAGAATATTGTACATATTTCAGAGTTCAGACCATGTACATACTGGGACTCAAATTTGCAGACTGGAACTTTGAGGTACGGTTGAAACTGCGACACTTAGCTTATCCGTTCTTTTTACGTAGCTGACATCTATTCCTCCATGGCTTGCCCAAGGGGTCGGATATGCAAGCATACTAGTGTACCTTCGAAGAGAGTGTCATCAACATTTGGTTTATTGAAGTTATTTAAGTGGCTGTACAAACGAACTCGTAGTTGAAGAAGGTACCTTTCCATAACAGGAAACGGCCTCTTCAATCCCAACTAAGTTTGACTCAAATGTAGAGCCCAGAACAACTGTTGAAATTTTTAATGCTTTCGGTTACAACCGTTGTCAGATGATGTGCCAAAGAAGAAACATGCTCATAAGAAGACTAGCATTCTCAAGTCAGTCTTAAAAGTTAAAGTTAAAAGTTGTGCAATGACCTAGCAAACATTGATTGAATATGCCAATAAAATTGACCATAGTTTTATGTTTTTTAATATTGATAAAAGAGATCAACAGGCTTAACATGATTACAAAACTTTGGGATTTACAATGTGTGTGTGTGTGTGTGTGTGTGTGTGTGTGTGTGTGTGTGTGTGTGTGTGTGCGTGCGTGCAGGTGTGTGTGTGTGTGTGTGTGCACACATGCGTGCGTGCGTGTCATGCAAGTGATAAAGGCTGGTTTTTTTATAGGATGCTGACACTGATACTACGGGAGAGGCAGCTCAAGCAGCTCAACAGACACTTACATTTTATGAATTAGATCTTGGATTGAATCATGTTGTCAGAAAGTACAGTGAACCATTAGAAGATCATGGCAATTTGTTGATTCCTGGTACATGCTTATTTGTTGTTATTGATTCTGTTGCTGGAGAATATTATGTGTGTTAGTTCCTGGAGGTGGTGAAGGACCTAGTGGTGTGCTGATTTGCTCTGAAAATTACATAACATACAAGAATTTTGGAGAACAGGAAGACATACGGTGTCCTATACCACGGCGAAGGGTAGGGAGCAATCGTTGTTATGTTTTATTTGTGTGATGATGTGATGATGTAAATTCTTACAATGTGTCCCAACCACTGAAGTTGGAGTCTTTGAATTTTTAATTCTATAGGATCTTCTTTTACTGTGGCCAGATTTTCTTTGTTGGTTATTTTATGCCATTTAGACACTCCTAAGAATTGTTCTAATACATTTCATATGAAGTGTGTTTAGCTTGCGAATGTTTGCTTGAGTTACGGCCAAATCTCACAGCCATACAACAAGACTGACAGAACAATACCCTTCTGCTCCTAATGTTTTTCAAGACTCCAAAAATAGTTTAGAATTTATGAATCCTAATTTTTTCAAGGTCTCGATGTGCAATATAAGTCATTTTTCAATTTAAGTACAGTAGGACACCACTTATCCGACACTCAGTTATTCGACATCACGGATTATCCGAAGGTGCATCGCTTGTCTGAACTGCAAGGCTGTGCACACACTAGGATATACGATTCCTGTGTGTACAGTACTGTATCTGTGATCCACGTGTCGTCAAATTAGATGTGAAGCTCTAGAAACGGTTCTTCAGTACCTGGAAGAACAACCTGAACTTTCAGTAAGCACAATGGTCCTACTGAATGGGCTGCTGATGAAAACTACAGCAAGAAGAGCGAAAGCATTGATCTAGACTAAGATTAGTGGTTACTTTAAGCCTCGACAGTTCCCATTAGTGTTCTCTCTAGTCAAAGAAGTTGTACTGTATTAGTTGTTACGTGTACAATTAGATATTGAGCTTCTTTAAGTAGTCTGCAGTCCCTTTTCAAAATGCTTCAGTTATCCGACGTTTTCAGTTATCCGACGTCCTTTTGGTTCCATGCCCATCGGATAAGTGGTGTCGTACTGTATTTGTTTATTTATTCTGTCAAATCGATTCAATTCTCTAAACATTTCTAGATGGCATCTTGATCTGCACACTTCTGTTTAGCGGCCATTTTTGACGATGTTTCATGCACATGCACAAAAACCAAAAGCCCGGACATCTGACAATTTTCGAGACCAAAATATTATTTTTCCTGTTATCTCATTATTTTTCAAAGGCAAAATTTTTGAAAAGATAATATTTGAAAAAACAGTACGAGCAGTAGGGTAGTTCGGAAAACTTTCAGTTTGATGGCTCTAGAGAAATTTCTATTGGAAAACACTTGTTTCCCCCAACAATTGAATGCTGTACTGGCTTTAGCAGTTCTATTTTCAATTTCTTCACAACACACACACACACACACACACACACACACACACACACACACACACACACACACCATCCATCCATCCATCCATCCATCCATCCATCCATGTTCTGCTTTCACTTGAGTAAGTGGTGCAGGCTACATTGTTAGGTCACTTGTTAGGACTTTATTGCTTCCAACGTATACATAATCTTTTGACTCTGTTTGGATTTTGATTGCAGAACTTCATATGATTTCTATAACATTGCTGTTTAATGTTTTGGTGGTAGTGACAACAAGAGAGGATCTTTTGGGCTGCTGCTCCATGTTTCTGTCATTAGTGATTGACAAGGCCTGCCTTTATTTTGGGTTGTAAAGTGCAACCAGGTTGAATACACTCTAGGTCGGTCTGATCTGATGTGATACTTGCTTCCCCTCATTTCTCTTCTTTTTCTTCTTCCTTTTATCGATTTTCATTTTTTTCATTTTTTCAGCTTTCTCATTCAACTCTGTAACTACAGAGTCCACTATGAATCCATCACAACATCGACCTATCTCAGTTTCTGGCCGCCTACAGAACGTTTACCTTCTTCAATTAAACTTGCAAACCAGCAGTTGCTTTGGAATACGATGAGTCTCCATCTTGGCTACGTGGCCTAACCTCCTGAGCCTTTTCTTCCTGATCATTGTTTCCACAGTCTCAATAGTTGCCTTAGCCTGAACATCGGTATTCCTCAGGCTCTGCTTCTTTCTTACTGATATGGTAAGCAGCGCAGTATGGAAAATAGGGAATTATTTTGGCTCGGACAAACTGAGCCTTGGTAGGACATTCTTGTATGATGTTACATGTCTAATTAAGTGCCTCCCCTACTGTAGCCATTTTGCATGTAATTTGTTACAACCAACTTCCAAGAAAGAAATGGTGTTAAAGGCAGCTGAGATTTTCTCTGGATAAAGCATGCTTGGAAGCACATAAGTTCATGAAATTAACAGTTACACCATTGGAAAGACCATCATGTGTTAAGAGACAAGGGTTACACTATCATATGCGTATGGGTGGATGTTTGTCCTAACATGTCCTAACACTGGTGCAGTGTTTGTTCGGACAAACAATGCATTTGGTGGGACATTGTCCTATGTCCTACTATTATTTTCCACACTGCAACGCTTGCAGATAATCTGCAGTCTCTTGATGTGCTGAGACAGAGGTGTCCAAGTCTCACTGCCATAAAGAAGAGTTGGTATGATAGCTGCCTTGAACATTCGTAGTTTAATAGGTTATTTGATTGATTTCTGATACCAGAGGATTTTACAAAGAGATATGAAGCTGTTGGATTGTTTACAAATTCTTGTACTAATCTGTCTGTCTAATTGACAAGACGATGCGACAAAACTTCCTAATTATTGAAAGTACATCTACAGGCTCATCTGTGCTGTGTAAAGTGACTCTTTTTGGAAGTTGTTGGTTGTTAGTAATGTCTAGAATAGTTTTCTTTTGGGGACTGGTGGAAAGGCTCATTTGGTTGCAGCTCAGATCTAGATCTAGTAACATCTCTTCCAACTCATCCATGGAGTTGCTGTGCAGACACGTGTCATCTGCATACTCAAGATCTGGGATCAAGGTTTGATCTCCTCGTCTTCTTTCTGCTCCCCACTAGCTCAGCTTTTGTGTTGAAAACGATGATAATTCCATTCCCCAGGTGCTTCTGCAGAAACATGTTAATAACTGCATCAAAAATAGGTTAAACAACACTGGTGCCTACACATCACCCTGTCTAACACCATTTCCAATCCAAAAGTCTTTGGAGACTTTGCCAGCTGCTCTCACAGCTCCACTGGTGTGTTTAAAGCCTTTTAAGATGTTCAATATCTTGAGTGGTAAGCCATAACAGAACTCTAGCGCAGACCATAATGCTTCACGATTAACTGAGTCATATGCTTTCTTCAGGCCCACGAAACACGAGATGTGTGGTTGGTGAAATTCACGTGCACATTCCATCAACACCGAAGATTAACTACATATTACGTATAGTTAAAACAGTGGACAGGCGGCTGAAACACTTCATTCAGGTTGAGTTGGATGTCTCCAATGATGACGTAACAACACCGAAGATTAACTACAAGTAAAAGTTAAAACAATGGACAGGTAGGTGGCTGAGGCACTTCATTTGGGTTGAGTTGGATGTTTCCAACAATGTTGGGTACCTCCTATGTAACTGGCTCAATGACAAGTGTAGATAGGTAGGTGCTAGCACAGACACAGTCTCTAATAGGTCTATAGCTTGTTGCCCTAGCAACCGTAGACTTCAAGAGCTAAAGGACAAAACAGATGCCCAAGTGAAGTAAACTTTGCCAACTATTTGCTGTTTTCTTAATTTTCCTTTGACTTGGCAGCATATCCTGCATTTAAGTGTGCATGAGAAATATTTGATTTCGCCCAGGGATGAGTATGACCACATCTAGCAAACGTTTCTTTTTGTCCTTGAAATTATACACTAGGTGCTATATCTGGTCTTTGTTTACTGTGAAACTGCTGTGTTAATTATTTCTGACAAAGGTAGTCCAAGGACCTCAACATCTGGTAGAAAGCATCTAGGACTCTGTCATGGTTTGAGAATGGGACGACCACCTGTTGTGCACATTTAGGCATGATGTCCTTGAGGCTTTACACTCTTGTACACAAGTGTTGAGTTTGGGTAGAACTAGCATATCCACCCCAAGCCGCATAAACAAGCAGTGTGAAACTGAGCATTGCTAAGGGTACATTGCTGTGAACTTGGGAAGTAGGGATCATGGTCATAAACATGTGACTGGAGAAATTCTATAATTTTGTCTTCTGCAAACCAACTCAGGCGTGACTAATTTCTTGTATTCTTTTGAAAGACCTTTCAATGTCAGAAGTAGCTTTGAGCAGAATTAGATGTTTCATGCATGTCATCCAAAGCTGTCTTCAAGTCATCAAACATTCGACTGTCGTTTACAAGATGATTACACATATCAAAGCATGAGGCATTGTTGGCGTATTGGCAAATTTCTGAGAGTACCTGCCCAAGAACCCAGATAAGCAGCAGAGGCTAATCTAATCTTGAAGCCTTACTAAGACCAAATCCTTCTTGTCTAATGCTCAATGGTACCTGATCTAACTCTATTTCATGTAGCTTGCATTCAACTACGGATTGAATGCAATAGTGAATGTTTGATCATGCTGCAAAGTAGCTGCTTTAGTTAACAAGATAAGGAGAAACCATAGCACTCCTTGAGAAAGTTTCCCCACCTCTGGTCATCTTTAGACATGACTTGGATACATAGTCTCCTATGCCAACTGGCGTTCCAAGAATGACAAATCTGTTAGAATTTACTTTTGAAGGAGTGTATGCTTTACATTTTCCTTCCTTCAGCTGTAAACCGATCTTGTTGAAATCTTTTTTGATGACAGAATAAGCAGCAAATACTTCTTCCTTTGGGCCCATCGGTATTGTATCATCCAAATAGCTGGGACAAGATTTTGAATCAGTATTATTGCTGATTGGGACGAGGATAGGCTGCAAAGCTAATGAAAAGAAAGGGACCCAGTTGGTCTCTCTGCTGAACCTCTTCATGAGAAATTTTTTTCTGTTTCTACTGCAGTTAATGTTTCTGTAGCTTGGTCCATGAGACTATGACTTGTTTCAGTTGTTTGGGAGTTTCTGTGGTCTGGTAGTTGACGATGACGTTCAGCGCTTTCCTGGTGGTCATTGATATCTACTTGGCATGCTGGCTGAGTCCACGGTCACCGTAATGCCTGCAATCTACATCGAATTGGCTAGTCATTGATCGCCGTGTGGACTACACAGAAACATGTACTTTGCTAGGCTCACCCGTCAGGTTGGTGGGTGCCCAGAAAGGGTAAAGACCCCACTTGCCCATCATCGTCATCGTCATCATAATAATAAGGAAGTCGGACTGAATCAGAGTTGAACGCGAGGCTGCACAGGATGGAAAGCCTGTCTCAGATTTGTGATCTACTCGGATCCTTTGTAAAGTCATGTCTTCTTTCTAGACAGCCGTGATAAAGTACTTCTGAAGCAGTGTTTGCTTCCAGTACTTGTAATAGACTTTACAAACCAGACAGACCTGGTTGAGGACGACATAGAGAGTTCTTGTTCTCTGGCCATGATGGCCTGGGTTCAATCCCGGGTGGCAACAACAATATAATGAAACGAGCTTGTTGGTTCTTTCTCACTATCTATTTGGCTATGTCTGTGAGAGTACACTTGTTTTTGTTGTTGGGGAGTTTCTGTGATCTGGCGTGGGGATCGTTGGCAATGAGGATCAGTGCTTTCCTGGTAGTCATTGATATCTACTGGGCGTGCTGTTCAGAGCTGGCGAAATCGTCGTAGTGCATGCAGTCAATAATTGATAAGCCAGTTACTAGCATCATATGGATTACATGGAGACATGTACCTCTTTGGCACTTACCTGCTAGGGTAGTGGGTGCCCAGTTGAAGGTAAAGACCCCACTTACCCTACTTCCTTACCCTACTTAGAAGGTAATGACGACAAGAAACTTGTAATGTATTTCAATGTATTATGCTGCATACATATAACAACTATATCAACAACTAGTTAATATTAATAATAATAATAATTGTTTCAGTTGTTAGGGAGTTTCTGTGGTCTGACAAATGGTTTGTTGACTATGACGTTCAGTGCTTTCCTGGCGGTCATTGATATCCACTAGGCATGCTGTCCGAGTTTGTGGTCACTGTAATGCCTGTAATCTATATTAAATTAGCTAGTCATTGATCGCTGTGTGGACTACACAGAAACATCTAATCTGCTGGCTGGTTGGTGTGTGCCCAGATGGGGTAAAGACCCCACTTGCTCATCATGGAAGGGCATAACGACACACACACATATGCACATACATACACAGAAATTATGCTAAGTACAGCTAAGAAAGCCTTTCATTCTAATTCAACACTTTTGAGTTCTTTATATGAAAAGGAGCACAATCCTGGTATTACATCAATTCTGACCTTGGTAGATCTCCATATTGCAGATGTTCCAAACAAATTGACAGTACAATGCAACAGTTCTAACAACTTCTCTTTTACTGTGGAGAGCACAATGTAAGAAAATCTGTTCAGCGATAAGTTTTTCACGACCTTCTCTGACCCAACCTTCTAATCTCTCACGAATTGAGTCACATGATTTCATACCCAAACGTTTGCGAATTGCCTTTCTCCATGCAGTATCTAATGTACGTCTAACCATTCCTTTATCAAGATTCCACAGATGAGCTCTGTAAGACAACACTGGAAAAGTTGTCTATCTAAGATTGTAATAAGTAGAGGTGAATTCAAGTAGCACTTTGAGATAAATGGGTAGAGCTCATGGAAATTGGACATAATTTCTTGTAAAATGACTTCATGCTTTACAGTATTGAAGCATTTGTTGACTCCAACTCGATTATAACTCATTCTGGATGACTCTGTAGGCCCATTTGGATGAAGTGAATCAACATTTCTGCTCCTCCTAGTGTAGAGACACCATGTTTAGAGGTGATAGGAATGTTGATGTACCATCTTTTAACTGGTAGGATGCAGCCTTAGCAGTCAAACATCTGATACATCTCTCAACTGCAATTGAGTACGTGGTATGGTCACAAGCATTTACATGCAGTACCACAAGTGTTTGTAAATCAACATAGGTGGAGGCTTTTCCTGGTTGATTTTGGAATGATTTTGAACACTGCAGATTTTGTTTGGATTTGTAAATAACAAGCTGTTGTAATGGATGAAGAAGCTTACACATTAATGTACTGGTATTATAGTATTATTATTATTATTATATTATTGCATTTTATTTGAAGTTGTGTTTAGAAAGGATTTGTGTTTAGAATGATTTGGATGATGCAGAACGAGGCATGTTGTTTGTTTGTAGTGCCACACACAAGACCAAGGTCTAATGATCATCACTCTACTTGTCTTCTTATGTTTTATGCTTTTTGTCTGTCAGACTATGTTTTTTATTTTGGCGCAGACAGAGCAAGGTGATATCTTCAAGATTACGCTGGAGACATCAAAGGAAGAGGATTTGGTGAGTCTAGAGATAAAAATTATCGGCCATATTGGCTGGGATGTGATAAAGACAATGTTTAGTGGTGCAGTTTATGTAGTAATTATGGTCATTGTGCAGGTATCAGAGATTCGGCTAAAGTACTTTGATACTGTTCCTGTTGCATCAGCTATGTGTGTTCTTAGAACTGGCTTTCTCTTTGTTGCGTCTGAGTTTGGCAATCAGTATGTCTTTGGTTTATTGTTACACTTACACTCTGCATTTCACTATCACTTCGTTGCAGTGCATTTTATCAGATTGCTCATCTTGGTGATGATGATGATGAAGTGGAGTTCTCTAGTGCAATGGCTTTGGAGGAAGGAGAAACATTTCACTTTGCTCCACGTGGTTTGAAGAACTTGATGCTAGTAGATGAAATAGAAAACCTATCTCCAGTCATGTCATGCCAGGTAGGTTAGATGCTAGAGAATATATTAAGATTCTCAGTCAATTAGTGTAAGAATTAATACTGATTTTGTTACAAAAATGATTATTTTATTCACTTAACTTAAAACAATAAAATGAATAATAGATTAGTGTGATATATTATAAGTTTGTAAGCATAAATGATGCATTGGCAGTTACCCTACTGCTCCTAATGTTTTCAAGACTAATTCTTTTTGAGACTCCAAAATAATGTGAATTTTGTACAAATCCTAATTTTTTCGAGGTTTTGATGTCCAATATAGTCATTTTCTAATTAAATTTTATTTGCTTATTTATTCTTTCAAACTGATTCAATTCTCAAAACAGTCCACTGACAAGATCACGTGATCTCTCAATGATGCTCAGCACAATACTACGGCAAGAGTTTCTACTAGTTTACTCTCCACAGAAGTGGTATATCACATGGGAAATGGTAATAGCGTTTTGGTTTGAAACCGGAAGCTGTAGTCTAGAAGAGAAGTCGCTTGCTTTTTCGCCGAGTTGGCATCTTGTGCTGCACCCCTCCGTCTATCATCTATTCTTTACGATGTTTCATGCGCACGTACAAAACCCAAAAGCCCGGACACCTGACAGTTTTGAGACCAAAATATTATTTTCTGTTATGCTACTATTTTTTCGAAGGCAAAATTTTAAAAAGATTATTACTCGAAAAACATTGTAACAGTAGGGTAATACATCAGATCTTTTGTTAAACATTACAAAAATTGCTAGATTTAGTGGTGTGTGTGTGTGTGTGTGTGTGTGTGTGTGTGTGTGTGTGTGTGTGTGTGTGTGTGTGTGTGTGTGTGTGTGTGTGTGTGTGTGTGTGTGTGTGTGTGTGTGTGTGTGTGTGTGTGTGTGTGTGTGTGTGTGTGTGTGTGTGTGTGTGTGTGTGTGTGTGTGTGTGTGTGTGTGTGTGTGTGTGTGTGTGTGTGTGTGTGTGTGTGTGTGTGTGTGTGTGTGTGTGTGTGTGTGTGTGTGTGTGTGTGTGTGTGTGTGTGTGTGTGTGTGTGTGTGTGTGTGTGTGTGTGTGTGTGTGTGTGTGTGTGTGTGTGTGTGTGTGTGTGTGTGTGTGTGTGTGATGTACGAGTGTGTGTGTGTGATGTACGAGTGTGTGTGTGTGATGTATGAGTGTGTGTGTTTGCGTGTGTACACATATGTTTGCGTGTGATGTACGAGTGTGTGTGTTTGCGTGTGTGTGCATGTGTGCGTGTGTTTGTTTGGGCTTGAATGGAAAATCATTGTGTACAGTAGAAGAGTTGTCTTCATAACTATTGATACAAAATTTAGAAAGTAAGTGTGTTGTTATCATCAATAACTACTGATATTTGTACCAAGTCCTTCATAACTTTTATGAATTATTTGTAGATTGCTGACTTGACTAATGAAGACACTCCTCAGTTGTATGTTGCTTGTGGTCGTGGTCCTAGATCATCACTGAGAGTGTTGAGACATGGATTAGAGGTTATGAATTATATAATTGTATATTAGTGCACAGGTTTGTTTGTTTATGCATTGTGTGTGTGTGTGTGTGTGTGTGTGTGTGTGTGTGTGTGTGCATGTGTGTGTGTGTGTGTGTGTGTGTGTGTGTGTGTGTGTGTGTGTGTGTGTGTGTGTGTGTGTGTGTGTGTGTGTGTGTGTGTGTGTGTGTGTGAACCCTCCAAGAGGGTACCCATGGGACTTTGTATTTCCGGTAGTTCTTTGGCCATGGGGAGGAAATACATGTTAACTTCAGGCTTGGCAAGCTAAGGATGGTGTGACGATATGATGCGCTCGCCCAGCAACCTGGTCATCTAACTGTGTATGTACTACTACTTGGAGAACAGAGCACGAAACTTCTGCGATGACAATTTTAGGTGTGTGTGTGTGTGTGTGTGTGTGTGTGTGTGTGTGTGTGTGTGTGTGTGTGTGTGTGTGTGTGTGTGGTGTGGTGTGGTGTGTGCACGCGTGCTATAGCTCAGTTGGTTAGAGAGTCATTTTAGGGTGATTATATTCTGAGACCCATCAGGGTTACAAGTTCAAGTCAAAATGATGGCGAGCTATGGTGTAATTTCCTTGGGCAAAAAACTCACAAATCGTCTTTCTCGACTCAGAAGTATAAATGAGTACTTGGTCATTGACTGCCGGCGGCAAAGACCCCCGACTGTGACAAAGTCCATCAGCCGCTGGGGTCCTGGTTGGACTTCAGGTGCCCACACCACAGTTGGTATCACAGTCGGGGCTCTTACAAGTACCTGGCTAGGCTCCAGAAGATTGATTAGCACAGCCCATAGCTCCTGAGTAGCGCACAGAACCCAGCCAACTGACTGGGGACGTGATTGTGTGTAACAGTAGCTCCTTATCCATTGTGTGTGTGTGTGTGTGTGTGTGTGTGTGTGTGTGTGTGTGTGTGTGTGTGTGTGTGTGTGTGCATGTGTGCGTGTCGGTTTGCGTGTTTTACTGGAGGGTGTTGACATGGACATATTTGCCACAGATAGAAGGATTCTTAAACTTTCTTCAAGAACATTTTGGCTACCAACTTCTGGCAGCTTGACAACTGTCTGTGCATAAATGCGTAGTACCTAACTTGAGGGTAGCACGTAATCGAAGTTTTGTGTGGTCCTTTTGTATGGCCTGCTATTATTAGCAAAGCGTTACAAAGACAGTTGCTGTCACGGAGCACACAAACTGGTGTTAGTGTGTAGGATTCATTGTTGTCTATGTACACTTAAACCTCCCTAATCCGGACCTCCAAGACATCTCTCTAGACCGGACACTTTTGCCCAGTGCGTATCAGGTCTTGGGCCTCCAAGGGTAAGCATTTTGGCAAGAAACTTCCCTCTAGACACTCAATTCTCAAGCTGTCTTGACTATCACGTGAGAACGCATATGTAACTTTTGTAACTGCAGTACAGAGTACACATGTACATTACAGTGTAGTACAAGTGTATACTTTACACACATACTGTATGCAGGAATGGTATGACGGTTACCTAACCTTGCATTAAAATAATCTGGGATTCCATGCATCTAACGCGCGTTAGCTATCTCTATCTTCTGAACATTTCTAGAATCCAGACAGTGGCTAGTCCCATACTGTCCGGACTAGGGAGGTTTGAGTGTAGTATTATAGTTATGTTTTGTGTTGCATTGCTATTCTCGGAAAGTGTTGCATAATTCCCCCATGCCTCCTTGTGGCAATGGTAGGGAGCCTCCAAGTTCTGCAGCAAACAGTTTTTAGGTTGATTACTTCACAAGTTTATGTTAGAGCTTGCAGGAGTCCAGTTGATGACCTCTGATTTTTCTACAAGTGTATGTACCTCTCTGTAACACATTTGCAGCCATATTTCCAGACCTATTCAGTATGCGGATGCTATTGCTAATTTGTAGGGAGGAGTGTGCTATAATTAAGTATCGCAAAGGCAGATCGTCCTCTTTTGTTGGCGGTGGCAACCATACAAAACATAATGATGTGACGTCTATGGTACTGTAACCTGCTCATCTGCATCCAAGTGGCTGTATCTACTGTGGACGGATATGTTTCGTTTGATCTGGCAGGTTTGTGTTACCATAGTGGCTGGTTGATATCCAACAAACTGAAGTTTGACCATGACATCAGGATGTTTTGGTCGGACAAATGTCCGATTTCTAACTGTTATGATCCCCACTGCATGCTTGTGTGTCGTCTATGTTCTTGTATATACCACAATAATTATTGTTGTGTTAGCTTGATTATTGCTGTGAAGTTGACTGTAACCAACAACCAGAAATGTACTGGCTATAGTATGACCTGCAGTTGTTTGCAAATGTTTCTACTTGCTTGATTGCCTGCTTTTCGGGTTTATGCGTGTTTGTGTGAAATTTTTGTTTTAAAACAGTTTGTGACTGGTTGTGTATGCATAGGTGTCAGAGATGGCTGTTTCTGAACTACCAGGTCATCCTAATGCTGTGTGGACAGTGAAACAAACTGCTCATGGTGAGTTTGTGGTGATTTTGTAGAGTCATGCACTTTGCAATTATAGTAGGTTTACCTGATGTGTGAGCCTTTCATATGTGGAAACATAGTTTGGTTGCAATACTCTTTTTGGTTCTTGCATGTTGGTGTAGAACCTTATGAATGACAAGCTCCAATGCCCGGCTTCGCCCGGGGGACAACTCATGCCAGGTGCTTCTCCTTTCCACTTCATAGCACCGCAGTTGAGACACACGTTTGTCATAGAGCCATTAGAACACGGAAGTGGAGGAGAGACAGGTCGCCTTTATGGGTAGAGATTATAGCTTTTCTAAACGTCTTTGTTTGTGACTGGCTGCAGCTGCGGATGAAAAACTGTCTTCCGTCTCTTCGGAGGCATTGTAAAAACAACGAAAAATGTCGCGTATACACTTGCAATTGTATATCACTCTCGGATATTGTGCAGCTAGTAGACTGTAATGTTTTGGCACAGTAGACTGTAATGTTTTGTCAGTAACCGTTTACTGTCACTAATTAGTAAGTGCTTTTACCGTTTAGTTCATTAAAGGCATATCAAGTGCGTTGACATCTGTGACGTCTTTATTTTGATAACGTAATTATAAGCAGTGTGAACCATCCTCTAGAGACATCGTCACTTCTCTCCGCTGCAGGGAGTGCATACTGTTCGATGTCAGGAACGGGCTGTTTAAATTTGGTAGAGAACTAAAAGTCACATGCAGTACTCACCCGGATAATCCGTTCACTGTATGTAGCAAAGTCACGACTCGTACCGACTCTCGTCATTTCGACGGTCCCGCTGAACTTTGTCTCTTCGAAGACGTTGCTGGCGTTTCGGGGAACAGGTGCATCAAACACGGCAGCTCTTCGACCCTCGTAGACTGGCAAACGACTGTGGGTGTATTTTTCAAGACCCGGATATCAGCAAAATTATCTTCTGTTTCCCAGCGTCGCCCGCAATAAACGACACGCTCGGGGCATACCGTCCAACGTCGGGAACGGGCAGTCTAAATTCGGTGGAGATACGATGCGTCGTTCCGGAGATATTCGCGTGCAAGCGGAAGCGAGTGCGATCGGCAGGAAATAGCGTCGTCGTGGGAGAAGTCAGGAAGACGACCACAGTCTCACTTTCGACCCGAATGAATTCGGCGTGCGCGAGCCAAATTCGGCCGAGATCGGACTCGCCGTCTTTGAGAAATGCTCGTACGGACGGACACACAGACAGACAGACACCTCTCCTTTATATATATAGATGTTTTTAAGTTTACGGTAGTTTAGAATGCTGCTTTTAGGCTGTTTAGTAAACATTGTTGAAATTTGATGCTGGGAATTTCTGCATGTCATTGTTGGAAACCTCAATGTTAACTGTGAGATTGGACATCTGCATTGAATGTGAGAACTTTGAATTGTTAGTTTGGTGGAAATCTAGTTATGGGAATTCTACAGTTCATAGCAGTCAGATGTTTTTGGTACAGTAGACCCTCACTTATCCGACCCTCTTTGGGCAAGCCACGTAGGAATAGGGATCGGATAAGTACAAGAATGGATAATTGAAGCGTCGGAGTTTCAATTGTACCTCGGAGTTCCAGTCTGCTTTTTTTGAGTTGCAGTATGTACATGGTCTGAACTCTGAATGAACATGTACAATACGCTAGTGATAAAATGATTGCACGAAGACATAATACGTGTACTATAAATGCAAACTACAATCACCAAACAGTTGAAACTAATCCTAGAACTAAGAAGCCTCCATATCTTTCGGCATCATCACTGCACGTTGTCAAAGTACGATTTCACAAATGGGCTTGTGACGTCATTTCCGCTCATGAACGCTGTCGGATATGCAAGGGGTTGGATAAGCGAGGGTCTACTGTAGTACTCCTTTAGTGCTTTATTCGTGCTGAACAAAACACTTAACTACTAATAACTTTAACTGACTTGCTTGGATAGGAACAGATTAAGTGGTATGTGTTATTACCCGAGGTGCGGAAGCACTAGACCAGCGACCAACTCACCACGCCTACTGCAAATGCGTTCATTGTCACAAGAGGGGATGCCACCAATTATCTAAGTTGAGGATTGCTGTGATATATATATCACAGCAATCCTCTTGTATTGTAATCTGGTATGTTGTATGTATATCTCTTTGTTTCAGATGGATTCTTTGTTTCAGATGATTATGATTCTTACATTGTTGTGTCCTTTGTGAATGCCACCTTGGTGCTTTCTATTGGTGAGACAGTAGAAGAGGTGACAGACACTGGCTTTTTGGGAACAGCACCCACACTTTCGTGCTCACAACTAGGAGATGATGCTTTGGTTCAAGTAAGTGTCTTCATATAAGAACTGAAGTTTGTACGAAAAATTTAGAGACATGAGCATTTTCTGTATTTTTGCTGTTTGTGTTATTGATGTACCATATTACAACCTCACATAGAAGGGCATTTGTATAACTGATTGTTTGCAGAAAGTGTGACCATAACGTTGTGCAATGAAACAGATGTGCTCTTATTGGCTAGATAGCCTGAGAGACCTAGGCCTTAACATGTTTATGGGTGTGCAAGCAGCAATGGTGGCATGCATGTAGGTATGCAAAGGAGTTACTGCTGGATTTTCTTAATGATTTCAAGACAAACAGGAATGGTCTCTTTTCACTCTACAGTAGATCACAGTGTATGATTGAAAAAACAGTTACAGCATGAGAGAAGAAGTCATCAATTTAAGTATCACTGATCAGACGTATGCACATAGGGTCATAGGGTGGAAAACAGTTTGTAGGCAAAATTGGTACAGTACATGCGCTTTAGTAAATAGAAGTTTGACACACAATAGATGTGTTTAGTGGGTATTTGTTTTGATGCATGTAGACTACAGTATACACATGGGCTACCATAATGAGTTATTTCCTCACTTGAAAGGGCGTGTTCTTTTACCTCGTTATAGGGCAGACTGCTAACTTCTTGCTGTAACAGCATGGTCTGTCAGTGAGGGAAATATGGTACTCATGAAAACCATCCCTGGCCTCAAGACCGTTATGCTCTTGATTACTGATAACAATAATTTGGAAGTGTCATTTTCTTTAGTTGCTGACAAGGAGAGAGAGGAGAGAGGGGGAGGAGAGGAACACTGTTTCCACTTTCAGTGATGTGTTTGATTTAGTTTAGATTTCTCGTTGGTGATCAACCTTTTACCGTCATGCGCATATTTATCTAAGGAGTGTTTTCGTCATATTAGTTAGTATCTGACACCGTTTGATTAATCTGCTTGTTTTAAGGTTAGAGTGGAAAATTCCAGTGGGGATCCAAGAGAAATGTGTGCATATGCTGAACTGCAAATGACGTGGCCATACTTTTCTTAGGTTTTAGTGATAAAAAGTTAATGCTTGGAATGAGATCCTGCCATTCTGGGGGGAACTTTGTCCTTACCGTAATATTGTCGCAAATAAAAGCCGACCTCGAATAATAGCCCAATATTGAAGACCTCATGCTGCATACAAGTTGGTTGTGTTAGAAGCTGGTCTTTTGTTCAAGATACACAGCAAGCGAGACGCGTGCGGTCACGTGCATGTGTTGTTGTGTACATGCAGTGTTCAATGACACCAACAATGATGGCCAAAATTCAGCTAACGCTCTTGAAACTGGCATCTCATATGTCTTAACGAATCTTGCTTTTTCAAGTGGTATATGGTTGCCATGTCCATACCTTAGCATGTTTGAATGGCATATAAGCCTGTCTTAAATATAGCCTGAATTCCAATTCGGCTTATATATACAGAAATAAGCAAGGCTTTTATTTGCGAAAGTACGGTAATCTATATAATTGCACTAAGACCACTTTTGCCTGTCCCTCCGTACTCATGCCGGGTGGTGGCCGGGCGGACAGATGAATCGCACGATGGGTGCGATTTTGACTGGCTACCACGCACGTGCACTTTGACTCACTCTGACTGGGCGAGGAACTCTTCTTGAGGACTCGACTCAGGTGCGACTTCCATTCGATGTGCTAATGCAATATAGATTTGCTTAGCAATATAAATCTGCTTATACAGAGAAGGAATGACGATTTTGCTATGGTAACGTGTGAAACAATGCACCTTTATATATGCGCTCAGTTGAGTTCCAGTTTTGCTATCCAGTTCGCTCTAAGTGGGATACTTGGGTGCTGAACAGTTAGTCGCCGTACTGTTAGTCGCCAGGTAATTGAACAACGTGTCTATACATACCTGTCAAATTTATGTCATCAAATACATGATGTAGTGTGATTAGTGTCAACACTTATGTCTTTAAGACTTCTAAAACAGTAAAATTACAATAGCAGATTATGTGCATATCAGATCATCAATCAGAAGCAGTGGTCAGACAAGAACTTGTCAAAGCCGTACACGAAACTGAAACCGTTAATGGTACGACTTTGTGCCTTCTTTAGAGTTTACCACCACGTTTCTGAACCGTTGCCATTATCACACGAATAGGTGTGCAGAAATGACACAACAAACAGCAACAGATGCATATATTCACTCCTTGCGTAATTGATGCCTTCCTATTGGTGTTTTTTTGACATGATTATTATAATATTATGTGTAAGCGTTGACAGGTATGTCTTTGAGACTTAGATTAGTGTTGACAGGCAGACACAATTTCACAAATGTGTGTTTCAATTACTTACGTCTTGACACTGATGTCTTTTTGTGTTAGACAATTGCCTCTTGCAATTACGGTAAATGTAAGCACCTGGTGACTAAAGCTAGGTTTACAATATGACGCTGGCGACGCTCAAGGACGCTGGTGAAGACACTAGTGATGACGCTCAGGCAGGCGTCATATTGTAAACACTCCCACATTGCGTCACGAGCGTCGTCAGCGTCACTGATGCTAGAGTTGATTCAAGTTCAACTCTAGCATCCAAAGTGCTCTAGCGTCTACCGGAAGCACGTGCCAAATGTTGGCAAATCAGAGATCAAATCCGGGAGTGAAATAACCGGAAAAAACTATGGAAGAGTTATATGCGTACCGAAAGTGTATACGTGTAGGTACCGCAGCTTGCGGCAGATTAAGTCACCGTAGCTTAGAGATGAGAGGCGCAAGAAAAATGCTGGGAAAAAACGTATCGAAAAACCGAGCTCCGAGCAGCAGGCTGCCAAATAACGTGGAAGCATCTCTGCGACAACTTGGGGAGGGAGAAACTCAGGAAATGAAAACCAAATCACAGACTTTTGTATATGATTATGATAAGCATGCGCGTAGTGGCTCGTCGCTGACGCTCATCAAATGATATTGTAAATGGTTCAGCATCATCTTGTAAACCTAGCTTAAGTGTACTGGCAACTAACTTCACACGATTAAAGCTCGGTTCATAGTATTGGCACTGACGCTCGTCAACATCAAAGACACTGCCTGCGTCAAGGCGGCATCCTTTGATGTTGACGCTGATGCAGGAATAGGATTCGTTTCTATTCCAGCGTCAGTCAGCGTCGTACTGTGAACCGGGCTTAAATGTCCCATGACTAAATTTTGGCGACTAAGTAGCAATTTAATCTTCATCTTAAGGACTTACTTAGATTTAACTAGGCAGGTTTCCATTGTAGACATGAGCACATTGTAGATACATGATTTTGGTGTGAATGGGCTTGATGGTTGTTTATATTGCCGTCTGTTGTCTGTTACATTGATTTTGTTTAACTTTGGTGACAACAGTGTCAGCAGCCAATGATTATCATGATGTAGTGGGCATTCGTATCAATACTGTTTTACCCCACATTTCTGCCATGTCCTTACAAGTGGAGTGAGTTTACCAGAATGATGTGGTTACTTGCCTGGTAACTACACATGGTTGCTGGTAGCTGGTGAGGTTGCTGGTAGCTGGTGAGGTTGCTGGTAGCTGGTGAGGTTGCTGGTAGCTGGTGAGGTTGCTGGTATAGGATGAGGTACACACTCCCAGGCATTGCAAATTCGAGTTCTCTTGGATGCACAGTAATTTTATCGTCACAAAGGATGCTATGTGGACAAGTGATCTTGAAGAGAAAACCAGAGATGATGATTATGCAAAGTTACAAGCTATAGCTATAGTTATAGCTATGAGTATTATGAAATAGGACTGGACATTTCTGGTACCGCAAAGAGTATTGCTTCCTAAGGTACTGTGTTCAGGAGAAGGTGGAATGAAAAAGCAAGATCGTGAGATGATGAAGTGAAAACAACATGCCTAATGTTGTTGATAAGAACACAGATTTCACTTGCCATAACTTCATTGCATCTTGGATGATAGATAACTTATGACATGCAGTGATCATGACCCTGCAAGTAATATCTGGTCCAACCAGTAATTTTGCCTTATACTGACATACCGGTAAATCTCAAGATATAAGTGCATCTGGTAACCCTCATTTTGTAATGACTTGCTGGAAGATGTGGGTAGTACAGTAATATACTATGGAAAATCAAGGCTGAAAGTAACTTCAGAGATAAAGCACGTCTCAACTCAGTCTCCGCCAGACATTCCAGGACACACTTTGTGACGTCATTTTAAACAGTTCTTGTTGACAACCGCGACTGCAAGAAGGAGCAACGGTGAACCAGCCACAACAATGCCAGACCAAGAGATGTGTTTCATCCTGACTTCCTGCAGGGCCGACCTACGTCTTTGGTGTGACCGTTAGGAATTCCCTACAAGCATCATATCTCCTAGAATCAGTCACCCAACCAGGAGCAGCAGCTGCTGGAGGAGACTCCGAGAAGATTGCACAGTATGAAGATGAAGTTAACGCAGCTGGATGTGATTTCTATCCTCTAGTTGTAGAGACACTGGGAGTTTGGTCTCCTAGTTCTTTAGAGATTGTAAAAGTTATAGCAAGAAGAACTGTTTTAACTACAGGGACAACGGTCTCTAAAGCTATCCAGCATTTACTGCAACAACTTTCTTTTAGTCTTTGGCGGTATAATGCTAAACTGATCTTGGACAGACTAGCCATCTGTAATGTTGACAATGTTATGGGGGTATGTGTGATTTGTTTGCCCACTGTAGTGGGTAAAATATAGTATAATATATATATATATATATATATATATATATATATATATATATATATATATATATATGTATATATAGGCATTGCTCCTGTCTCACTGCCTGCTTTGTTTAACTGCCGGGTGGCCAGTTCTTATAACACTATTAGCCACCAGGCCTCAAATACCCAATGGGGCACTGTCTACTCTACTAGACATGTGAATAGCATGTTTGTGAGTAATTACCAAAACATGGATATTAAGCAACTGCCACATGTCGAGAAATAATGGAGAAATGCTGTAAGCAACGGTCATTTGACCTGTCTTAGAAGCTGAAGGCAATTGAGTTCGCAAAGAAGAACTCTAAAGAAGAGACATCAAGGAAGTTCAACGTAGCCACAAGATGAATTTGAGACTCAAATACGCTTAACTGACCAGTAACCTGTTTTGTGAATACACTTGCACTGATTAATCACAGAAGGCAATAACTGCCAGCCTCGTTAACCACTTGCCTCGTTAAACCGCCTGTCTCAATTAGCTGCCCGGTTTCAGAAAATAAGACAACTAGCTTCCCAGACTGTAGTATGAGGAAGTACGGTATATACTTGTTTGCCATAACTTTATAAGTTTCCATTAAAAGATACACTTAGATGTCAGTTAAAATCAATTTAGTGTAGTTGTTTATAGAACAGAAACTAAGTTGGATACCAATCAAAACAGTTTTCAACTTTGGCTCCATAGAATGATGTTTTTGCTTTTTTGTGTTAGTGAATTGGTAGGTTTTATTATTTAACATAACAAGGACATATTAATGGCAATATTATTTTGATTCCTATTTTGATTGTAGGTGTATCCTGGTGGTATTAGACACATTCGATCTGATCGACGAGTTAACGAGTGGAAAGCTCCTGGGAGAAAGTCAATAGTGAAATGTGCTGTCAATGAAAGGCAGGTGAGATAGCTATTGTAAATGCAGTGCTCATGAGTAGTATATACATAAAGTAAAGTAGAACCTCACTAGTCTAGACATCATTGTATAATGCCCAGCAAAGAGCTGTTCAGATGTTTTGAATTTGTTTGGATTACCAAAACAAATTGGCCTCAGGGAATTATGATTCATTCAATGCCAAATTGCTCATCGAGTACAGTGTATGAGTTTGCTTCTAGTTCCATCATTCTGGCTGATTGACTGTCACCTATAGTCAGTGTTTTATGTAGACATTTTACTTTCTTGCTCTTTCATTTGCCAAGCAACAAACTGGAAATGTACTGGAATTTCTAATATGGTTTAGATTAGCAAGTTTCTACTATATATAGACTTGCAGAACTAGAAATGGTTATTGTATGCCTATTGGAGTTTTTTAGCAATCAGGCATACTTGCAGTGCATATAGCTGAGAGATTGCTTTTGAAAGGAAATGAAACCGAAGGAAGTTATTAATTAAGAAAGGGTTGTCTATGATTATTGATATTTCCTTATATGTACAAAGCATATGTTGGGTTAAGAAGGAATGGTAGTTATTTGGTTTGGAAGAATAACATGATAGCTGTTGGTCTTATCATGTCAGAAAGTCTTCTTCAAGAGCTGTTGCTTTTATGCACTCTTTGTTCATTCCATGTCATTGTGTTTCAATAGTCAAATTGTGTGGACAGGTTACTTGGTAGATTGTTGCTGTGCTGAACAACTGCTCTTATTGATCTGATGTTGTTCAGGTTTGCATGGCAGCTATTAGTAGCTAACCAGCACTCTACTGACGTTTTCATATTTAGAGCCAAATCTTTCTCCTAAAGAAAGTGTTGTGCAATGTGCAAGTAAACAGAATTTTGTAAGTTTATACGGTAGCAGCTTTGAACTGGACAGTGTACTATATTTTCACAGAAACTCACATAGCCTGGAGTTCAGTAGTTCCAACATAACAGGGGGTGTATGCTTACATGCATGCATGACTTTTGTGTGAAACGTACATAGTGTAATATCTGCAAGCATAATGACCAGCAAGAAGGCAATGTGTTGAGAGAATAGGCTTGTTGTTTTTGTCATTGGGTAATATCATTTCCATTCCAGTGCTACAGATATGGAAGACTCTCGTGGTGAGGATGAAGTGAATCACCACTACGCAGTTCCTGTTGCATGAACCTCTAAGCTTGTGGCATGTACAAATGCCAATTCTCAGTTCAGTCTTTGGAATCCGTTTTTAGTTAACATAAAGTCAGTACGATGTGAAGACATTTGTTGCAGACTTGCTTTGCTACTAAATTGGTATGGAGGGATCTGTACAGCAAAGTTTCGTTTTAAACTAGCTATTAATAAGGCAAATTTTGCAACTATAAAAATTAAAGTTTAACTAAGGTTATGGTTATTGTAATGTGGGTATTAGTATAACACTTAATGTGTGGTATAGTATGTATGTTATCATCTCTTATTCACATTGCTTTTGCCATGTTCGTTAATGCTAAACATTGCTGGAAACCATGTTTGTAAACAGAAATGTTTTGGAGATTTGAAGACCATAGAGATTATACATTGCCAGTTGGCATAGTTTACATCCAGTCTGTAAAACGTTATATAAAATGGCAAAACACTATTTTCACAGATTTTTCTTTGTAGAATGCATAGTCAAATACTTTGGCGGGGTTTCTCCAGACAAGAAAGGATTGTGATTAATATCAATTATCTTATTGAATTCAAGAGAGTATTGTAGCAACTTTAGTCTACAGGCAATCATGTTCTTACAACTTATGACTCATTGTCTGAATTTTTGCCATGGAGCACTTTAGTAATGCCTCTGTTCTGGAGAAATTGCAGAGGTGCGATTTAATCGGAGAGATGTAGTAGAAGATGCTTGTCGAGTTATGCGTAGTAGCAATCAGAACAGCTGCCCTGGTGTCATTATGCATCATGCCGCACTGAAAAGATTTGGGCTTCATCTTTTTAACAGCTGCAGCTCTGTGAAGGCTGTCATTTTTATATTTTTGCAATGGATTATAATTTTTGTATTGATCAAACATTTGTCGAACCAACTGGGGATTTAAGTAGACATTTTTAAATATGTTCAGACATTGGACATCCAATGGTCAATAGACACTACTAAGACTTACATACTGATGACATATGTTAGCCAGACTGCAGCTACGTATTACCAATATGCTACTGTTACTGCTAAGTCATCTACTTCATACATCTTTTAAAACCCAAACATCTTTTAGCGATTTCACAATGTCTGATCGTTCTGTCTCATTTATGATCAGAATCAATGGGTGTGATCACTGATGTTTGACAGCTTAAGATTTCCTTACCCCTGAATCTGTGCCATTTTACCTTGAATGCGGCTTTTGAATTGACAACACATGCTACATCATACTGTTTCAACATTAAATTGTCATCCTAGTCACAATCATAGCAAAAGCCACACCATTGTTTGAAGATCTTGGTAATTTTAGTGCTGCCACCTTTCTATCATTTTCACAGTCACTTACTGGTACTCACACTTAGCAGACGGCTCATCTTCCACACTAGAGCTTTGTGTTTTGAGACCATTAAACGCCAAGATGGTAAGCATGTGGCAATCACACAGAGCATAGGTGTACAGATGTTGCTTGCTTGAGTAGGACATCACGCCTTTACTTGGACATCACTATATTGGCATCAGTAGTGTAGCCAAGCTGTGTACACAGGGCACAACTCGCTAAACCTAACAATGCTGTATTTGCTGCTGGCGTGCAGTTTCAGAAAAGTATGGTGAGTATCACTGTAGTGATGATAGCAACCAGTGTCACGTCTTCATGCAATGGCATTTGGGTTAATTGTTATTATTTTACCTTAGAGAAATGGGAGGGGTGAACAATGCAGTGCACGGAACAGCCACGTAGCCTATCTTTCAAAAGTACCTGGATAATGCCAAAGCGCTATACATCAGCGAAAACAAAAAACCGATCTGTTGTCTTGACTTTATAGCTGTTATCAAATGTCAATGCTCACGTTGGGTTACTTGCATTGCCATGGCGAGATTTCACGACAAGCACTTCTTTGGGTGCTCGACATTCTCTTCCTGACATAAGGACGTTCAGCTACAGGTACAATAGAGTAAATGTGCTTGTACAACATTGTACAACTTGTCAGAGTGCTTGTACAACGTTTACTGACTGAAATACATGGAACAATGAGTACGGGTACTAGTCACCGTATGCATGTGGCAAAGCTCAAAAGCCTAAGTCCCGCCTACTACCATCAGCCTCGCCTGCTGTGTCACAAGGGCTGGCCCGAGTTGACGAAACCCTTATTTCATGCAGCCGACAGACACCCTCACAAGCAACGGTTTGGTGCTGCTCTTGCAAAGTGAAAAGAAAAACATCAATGCAATAGCATGAGGGAGACAAATTGCCTTCTAGCGGTAGAGCTAAATGCACAGAAGGTTCAAAAGTTGGCTCCCGACCAGCAAGGCGCAAAACCATCTGGACAAAAATCGTCTTGCCTGTACCCTAGACGACAATAAATCGCCTCCGAAACAATCAGCGCACACCTGAAGGCTTGAAGATTCATACAAAGCGTCCGTACTTCATAGTGAATGCACTTACCGCACACTGCATTTCAAGATCATCCTCTCTGCAAACTGCTGTTAGCCATCGACTAAGATACACTGCATCATATCCTGATCGAAACAGGGTAGCTGGTCATCTCATTTCCTGGGACGAAATTCACGAAGTGAGGCGTCATGGTGGTAACAGCATCAAAGTGCGTCCACTTTCGTCCCTCTCCTACGAAAGCTCGTTCTCTGTTGCATCCTACCTATCGTTGAAATTATGCTCCAAACCTCCTTTTCACTACACGTTGCGACAGTGGAGAAAGAAAACCTCTGGTGGCTACTCAGATTATCAGTAAAGTAGTGACATATCAAGCACCCAAATACGGGACATTGTAACACAACGAGATGCAGATAATCCGGGTCTTGTTTTGAAAGATAACGCGCGGGTTGTTTTCGTAGACTGATGACTCAAGTAAAATGACTGCATATCGGTACATATATAATCGAATTCTTCACGTGTATAGTTCTTCATTGCGTTCCTTGATTCAGCTGCATGTGTACACGTAGCTACTCATCTTCCTTTAAAGGAGCATTCCAGAGATATGCCCTAGGCTGCTGACTCCGCCTTTGCTCGCTAATGGGAAATTCGTACTAACCAAGTTGGGTATCTGCGTGCTATCTCAGAGCAAACCCGACAGATGTACGCTAAGAACGTTTCAGAACTTAAAAACTGACGGGGCATTTCAAGAATTTTGTCCGCCAAGTGAAGCTTTTTTGCACGCCATCAGATCACATGAGCCTTACTGATGCAATCACGTTCCAGGAAATGGTCTCCCTGTTGTTTCCGTTGCTCCAAGAACAGTGGAAGCCGTTGTGCTACTTTCAGACTGTCTAGACC
Organism: Corticium candelabrum; assembly: GCF_963422355.1. Lineage (NCBI taxonomy): Eukaryota > Metazoa > Porifera > Homoscleromorpha > Homosclerophorida > Plakinidae > Corticium > Corticium candelabrum. Next base: position 7,822,919 of record NC_085088.1, on the reverse strand, counting down.
TTTTCGTACGATTTGTTTCCATCCGACAACATTTGAGAGAATTGGTGTTTTGTGAGATTCTTTGGCGTTAAAGGCAAATGGACACTGTCGTCAATCGTGTTCTGGCGGTTTACGGAGCACTCATCCCTACATAAGAACACTTTCCGCTAACTCTCTCGATCACCGGACCATGCTATTTCGGCTGCGCACTAAAGCTGCACAGTTCTCTGGAGTGACATTGGGGGCTCAGGCGGAAAGGCAAGGAAAGAAGCATGGGAGTCACCAAGAACACCAGTCATTCAGCAGAAGAAGAGACGTGATAGAAAGTTAGAAGATGGAGCAATTGGTGGAACTCGGTGAGAAATGGGACTGCAAGGTAAGGACAGACAGTCTTTTGTTGTTGAGCAGCAGTCGATTGAATGAGAAGAAAGACATAAAGACAGGGAATTGAGAATGTTGGAGTTGGAAAACAAGGAAGTGACACACAAGTGTGAGTTGGAAATGAAAAGGATAGAGATGGAAGTTGCTGCTGTAGTTGCAAGAGTAGTTGGGCCAGAGCCCAAAGCGGAGAGCGTACAGGCAAGTTTCCTAAATTACCTACGTTTCAGGATGATAGCGATGAAATTGAAATTGACAGTTATTTACAGCGATTTGAAAGGTTCATGGTGAGTAACACATGCCCCACGTCCAAACGGGAAACTGCACTTTGTGCATTACTGACAAGTTTCTGTCTTCTTATTTCTGAAACAGATGTTAGGACGATTGGCACCGATCTTCCTAGCAGTAGGGATGGCTGTATCTCACATCATAGTGATGTCGTTCATCTCCACATGCCTATCAGAATGATACTGGTACCATCTGCTCTCCATCGGATCCCCAAAATGATGACAAATGTCCCAGTGGATAATTGAGGCCAACTGATTTGTGTCGATTGTTACCAGAGCACTGCAGCCTGCCACAATGTGGTCTACTGTTTCCAAGCCTACACTGCACAAGCGGCAAGTGGGACTGACATCTCGATGCAGAATGCTGCACTCATAATACTGAGTCCAAAGAGCTTGGTCTTGAGCAGCAACAACCAGTCCCTCAGTTGCAGCAGGAAGATTCGATGACTTAAGTCATCTGTACGTCTCTTTCATGACCACAGGTGGTTTCTCAGTGAGAGGGCGAAACTGACCATGCATACGTTTTCGTCCTAGCACAATATGCGAAGAGAACCACTGCACGTGCGGGAATGTTTTCATCTGTCTGAGGCGCTTGCTCGAAGACACCGTCACACAGGATGGTCCCACTTCCATGCAGGCTCTGCGATTGTTGTCTTTAGAGAGACTCCAACTGACTGGCCAGACGTCAGATCAAATGAGAGGACCTCCTAACATCACACTCCGGTACCATTTGTATGAAGAGACCAGAGCTGCTACGAAGGTACGACTAGATCTGTTGTAGCCCTCGACCGCCCTCAGTGCACTGTGTGTACAGCCGGTCAACGTCTGCCACAGGATGGTGGACACCGTGCATAGAGAGAAGTTTCCTGGTTCATCAATCAAGCTACTGCAGGTCCGTGGTCTTCCTATGAATGACACCAAATCGTAAGTGAGAACCGGCTAGCCAGCTCCTTGTTTCGACCGTACAACTCGGTCTGGAGAACCATCTTCACTCTACGAGAGTATTCACGATGGAGCGTCTCCTGCATAGTCCTGTGCTGGATACCGTTACTCTGGTCCACACCCAAATACTTGTAGACTTGACTTGATTCCAGACAGTTGATGGTGTCTGATGCTGTTATCTTATTCTTTGCCCAGGTTGATTGCATTATTGATTGTTACTTACTATCCCGTTGAAGACAAATTTAAATGTTAAAGACCCATATATAGGCAAAAATATCTTGATAGTTTCGATGTCCTGGCAATAAATGACACATACCGTTCGATGTCAGGGACACGCAGTTTAAGCACGTATCGTCCGACGTGAGGAACGGGCAGTTTAAATTTGGTGGAGATCCGATATGCCGTTACAGAGATATTCATGCGCGAGCGGAGGCGGGTTCCATCAGCAGGAAATCGCATCGTTGCGTGAGAAGTCCGGAAGACAACGACAGCTTAACTTTTGACCTCTATGGATTTGGTGGAGATTAGACTCGTCGTCTTGGAGAAACGCTCCTATATACGAATACACACACACACACCTTTTTTATTATATAGATATGGGACATTTATCTGGTCACGTATTCTGCAGTTGCCCAGCAGGTCGTAAGGTCGCACGTCACGTGACTGTCTTCACTACTATACGTACCGTTTTACGCGTCAGTAATAGAACCTGAACAAATGTACTGCTTTTAAGAGGCTTTGGAAACTTTTAGTGCTGTAGTGGCAGAGTCACAGTAACAACAATTGCTGAATCAAGCACTTGTTGCTACCACAAATGATGTGGTTGCATTTTTATATAATAGTAGTAGTTACGAGTGCTTTCCTGGCTTGAGCTGAATGATGATGCTCAAATTTTAATAACTTGTAGAATTTAATTTAAGCCTCAAGAACAAGCATTTTTGAAACGCTTTTTGTTGTGTAATAGAGCATTTTAATTACAAATATTTTTAGTCTTTCAACTTTTATTGCATTGACAAATCTTGCTGGACTTTGTATACCTTCAATTTATTGTCAGAATCTTCTGATTTAGATTCAACAAGCTTAAGGTGTTTGCAGATGTCTAACAGTTTCAAGATGAGACAATGACCAGATATTAGTTTATCACCGTCAATGTGCAGGGTTCTCGGTATAGCGTGCAGCGTGGCGCTGCTCCACGCTTCAGTATGAGTGCACCACGCTCAGAATCTGTAGATAGGAGTCCAAAGTTTATCAGTTAGGGAATGTATGAGAATTCCATACTACAGTACCGTACTGAAGCACAATATGATATTACTTAGTAAAGGTGACATTAGCCACAAATCCAGGCTCTTACAAAAGAACGCGGGATAATAGCCTAGCTCCATACGTACTTGTGGGAATTGCAGTACCGGATGCGCTGCCATTGGTAGTCCGGATGCTCTTCCCGTGACACGGAAAGCACACCTTTTGTGACTATGTCCGAGAAGTGTAGCACCTAGAATCTACTCTAGACTAGTCATGGCTTCTTGCAAATCAGCAACATTGGTCCGTGCATGTCAATCAATGCCTGACTAGACAGACATGCCTGACATGGACATGGACCCGCCCATCCCGCCACGCTCCCAGAAATCTCTAGCGAGAACCCTGAATGTGTATAGACAGCTTGGCCACACTCATGTAGGTTATGAAAAATAGTTACCTATATTAATTAGATGTATATCTCTTTTTGTGCCATCTGTTAAGAGTTCAGTTCAAGTGCTTTCTTGTAATCAATATGCTACTGTAGAAGACTTTGTGGAGAACTGTGTTTGCAACGGTTGCAGGAAGTTATTTAATTCTTTCTACCAAGCATCTTCATTATCAGATTTAAAGTATGGCTTCTGTGGACATTTTCAAAGTCTTCTCAAACTCTCTGCCAGAACCGCACAATCATAATTTGTGCTCAAACTTATGTTGTTTGTTGCTAATGCATCTAAAAAATGTCCAAAGAGACTTTGAGACTGCGAATGATGTCAGTATCATAAGCAATTGATAGTAAGAAGAATAAGTAAGACAATAATGAATTTGTGCTGCACTTGCATGTAGATGTAACAACTTGGATCTTTAGAGTATGCTTCAGGAATAATGTTTACATGTCATTACTTATGTACTTGTTTAACTGCGATGGAAGAGTTTATAGCATAGTTTGTGGCAGTTAATGTCATGCCATTACGTTACTTTTGTCAACTGTGGTTTGACTGAACTTATTCTTGCACTTTTGGACATAGTCAGTTAAGATAAAATGGGGGTGATTACCAGGCTATTTCTTGCGGTAATTGTTGGATTTTTATATGTAGCACTTATTGAAGTTTGAAAGACATAGTGATGTGTAGATAAGACAATACTTTGAGCAAATGGTTGGTAGACATACTTTATGTCAATTGATTTACAGCAGTTTGTCACATCACTGAGTGTTTGCTAGAATGACAACAGGTTGTGTTCTGTGTACAGTAGTACATAGAGCAGTGATAACTACTACTCTGAAACATGGTGATTTTTAATGTTGATACACATGCTGATGAGGCTTTAACTGATTTCTCAATTATTGTGGCAGCTGTAGATCTTACTTGTTTTATGTTTGTGTTTACTATACCTACTATTGTACAGGATGCGTCGAGTTACGTTACTGGTCGAGTTTGTTGATTGTACTGTATGTGTTTTTGTTTTAGGTTGTCATTGCTATGAGTGGAGGTGAACTTGTCTACTTTGAAATGGATATGGTTATAGTTTGTACTATCCTTGTGAAGGATTTAATATTATATTTTGTTGTGATGCAGGCAGGTCAGTTGAATGAGTACACTGAGCGGAAAGAAATGTCAGCAGATGTTGTTTGTATGGCTTTGGGAAGAGTTCCCGGTGGAGAGCAGAGATGTCGCTTTGTAGCAGTGGGTCTGTCTGATAACACAGTCAGGATTATATCACTTGATCCTGCGGTAAGGATGCAATGTATTGTTTATCAAATGCAACCCTATAATGTGAATGTATGTAGACAGATTATGAAGAACAGATATATTTAATTGGGTGATTAGTATGACTCAAATTTAGATCAGTATTTGTTAATGGGAGATGTTTTCCTGGTTTGGCATGTAAATATAATGAGGTGGATAAGGTTTTTTATTTGCTTTCAGTCCTACTAGACAGGTCATTAATGCAAACAGTACCATATGTAGCATTGATCACATCTGGTGATCAACATATTCATTTACAGACACACTTGCAAACATTGTTTACTTGTCATGGACAGATGGAGGTGCTCAATTTCCTGGTTTTTTGGTTGTTGTATCCAGAAAGCAAAGCCTCGAGAGTGTCTTTCTCAAGTTATTTGTCAGAGACGCTTTCGTGTATGGAGGTTCACAAACCTGCTACTTTCGTCCGTTGCTTCACTTCTTTTGCTGGATGTGTTACTTTGATTGCTGCAATATCGGCCTGGCCATGTCCTTTGCAGCATTTGGATGAAACTCAGATTAGAGATGTGGTGGACAATGGTAGTCTCTAGGAGCTGGGGAGAAAGAGACTGGAAAGCCAACTTCCGTATGTCAAGAGCCACATTTCAATGTCTGTGCTCTGAGCGTCACCCTTACATTGCTCATGAGGATAACCAGTTTTGGGAGTCTGTTACTGTAGGCAAGCGTGTTGTGGTATCTCTTTGGAGGTTGGCAGGAAATAGTGAATTCTATACATTGCCACATCTGTTCAGCATTGGAAGGTAAACAGCTTGTACAATAACCAAGTTAGCAAAGCTTTGCAGCACTTGTTCAATCGCTATGTTTGTTTACCTTCTGGTAATTGTCTGGCTGCTGCGATTCAAAAGTTCCAGGAATGGTAAGGGTTGCCTAGAATTGGGGTGTCATAGATTGTACCCATCTTCTCATCAAAGCTTCCGTAGATCACCCTGAAGAGTATTTTAACCAAAGTCATTCATTCCACTCTGCTGTACTGCAAATGTTGGTTTACTTATATATGTATGGCACTTACATATATGTTGGATAACTGGCAGAGTCCACGATTCAAGGGTTTTCTGGCTTAGTTCTTTGTATCAGCAAGGACCATGTCATGGAACCTGCTTTCCTGGCATTCAGTTCCCAGTATTAGTGGAGTCATGATGAAATTTGCTATCTATCATAGCTGACTCTGCATATCCTATTGTGCCATGGCTTGTAAAACCTTATCCAGCAACAGGTGACAGACGTAAGGATATTCAAGTTAAGCAACACTGGGATTGTGGTAGGATGAGCCTTTGGTCTATGGGACAATTTAAAATGCTGCAAGGGCAGTCCCACAGAAAACAACCTAGGCTTTAAAAATATGTCGTGACGAGAGAATCCAAACGACGTTAGTTACACGCCCAGTTTGCCTCCATTTTTGAACTAAAAATCCAAGTCAACAACAAGGAGTGTCTTTCACATGACGCAATGGGAAACGTGTACTGGTAAGTGGTACTTATGTACCCACTCCGACTTGGGTTTCTAGGCAGAAGAAGCAGTGTTGACTAGAAGGCTACGCTGAAACTGTAGTCATGATTCATGTGCGGATCTCTTCTAGACGGCAGGATCTAAACTCTTGTACATTCTACCTACTTGCTACGCAAACATAAAAATGAAAGAATGTTCGCAAGTTATTTATGCAAGCTAACGGACGTCTTTTAGTTTGTAGTCGCATGTTCTTCTGCTTGCAATACATCCTATGTATGCTAGTAGTTCATTGCGTTTGGTGCTTGGGGTAGGCGTTTCTTGAACAAAGAGTGATAGCGTAGCTGATCTCATTTGTGCCACTCTGCTAATGCCTGGTAAGAGATGGAGCTCTCACCCTGTAGGTATGATCCAGAAAGAGAAATCAGCGAGTTTGACTCTAATGACGGTAGTCAAGAAAACAAACGGATGTCTGGTACACTTTCCACACTTACCACTAAACGCTTCTCATTAGTTTGGGCTGAGACACACCTTTTATTGACTTTCAAATCAGTAACGTTATTTATTACAGAAAGCAATCATTTTTAGTTCAACAACAGAGGCAAATACAGACGTAACACTAATGCCATTTCAATTCTCTTGTTGAAAGCTATTTTACAGTGTAGGTTGTTTTTTCTGTGGGACTGCCCCTTTAACAAGCAGCAGGACACCACGTCTGCAATGTGATAGGTGCTTGGTGTGTTCTTCTTAATAGTTGTCTTTTCTACTGAGATCAGGCAGAAGGTGATTGAATGATTGGTGGTGACGATGATGGTAAAGACAGAAGTGATGATCATGTTGGTGAAAATGGTCATCAGCACTAAACTGCCCAAAATCAAGCTTATATAATAAGAGATGCCCTTTTTCAGTAAGTGGTTGCTCTGATGTGATCACTTTTCTAATAATCAGACGTGCTAGCTTTCATAAGCTAAGTTAGAGAATTTTAACTACTGTACAAGGTACTTCTACTAGAAATTGGCTGTAAAACGTGCTGACTAAAGATCCTATCAACTATCTTACCATTGAAGGTTTCTTATTGTACTAAGCCCATACAAGTCTTGCCTTTCAAAACTACAGTACATGTGTGCAAGAAGGTACTTCTATGTACAGTTACCGTATTTCCTGAAAGAACGCCACCCGTGAATGAATACCGCAGGACTGAATCATCTGAACCACAAGGCTGAAGAGTAGCAACCCAAGAAGCGTTCATACGGGGCTGCCTTTAAACTCAAACTAGTATAGTACGCACAGCGCTGCGGGAACAGGCAAGCAGACGAGTCCATAGAGTCAGTATGTAGCCAAAGTGCCGAGTTGCAAACGAAGACAGGTTCAAAGATGATGTTGGCACATGGAAAAATATGAAGAGATGAGGGAGAAAGGTCAGGCTTGGGCCAGACATGCATAGTGTGCGTGTAGTACTGTACGTGAACATGATATTGAAAAAACACCGCCCTTAAAAGAATGCTGCAGGGCCCAGTCTTTGCCAAATGAATAAATGCCACGGCATTCTTTCAAGGAAATGTGGTACTCTATCTTATATGAATGCAGCCCTATGTGCTACCTTATCAAATTATTATACTACTACCATTATCATTAAAAAAGCTAAAGCCCTACTTCTGCTCAAGTGAAAATTTCTTCGGCTTTTTGGGTTTTTTCTCTGCCTTAATTCTTTCTTAGGTGGCATATCGTAGTCAGAACAAACTGAATGTGATGGTGCAGATGGAGACCAGCCTCTTCAAGAACTTTATGTTGGAGTTGTAAGGTGTCACTAAAAGTATTGAGAATTGTGACATGACACTTGGGACCATCTTCTCGATGTATTCAAATGATGATGTTTCTTCCCCTGTTTATTCAATTTTTCTTCAAGGCCTTGTACGTCTTCTCCAAAGCCCATGTCTGCTCTTTGTACTGCTTCATTGTTCTAGGGCCAACTTCAACAGTTCAGTGGTAATTTTATTCCACACATGTTTCTTCACACCTGGCTTTCTTAGTTTGTCATAAACTCCTGGAGAAGTTCAGGTGTCCAATAGAGCTTTGATTTTGTGTTCGGAGAGAATTGATGACTTCTTGTTGCTTTGCAATTCATCTGTGCCAATCTTTGTTCATTTTACACAGGAGCTGCCTTAAGTAGAGAGTCGAGGAAGCTAGAGGCTGCTTGTGGTTGTCGTTGTTGTTGCTATTGTTCTTGGTTTTTTGCTGCTGCTGTTTGTTGTTGTCATCTGCAGTTGTTGTCATCTGCATAGTGGTTGGTGTTGCTGGACATGCTATGATGGTGGCTGTTGATTGAAGCAGTGTGGAATATGGTTAGCAGACTGCTCGAACTTGGATGCCACAAAACATGCCCCATAGGTAATGACATGGTGTTGAACCACATAGGCCAACTCAGTGATGTCACGTTGTGCTTCTGTTATTCTGGAGTCTGTCAAGTCAGTGTACTAATGTGAACAACATGCACATAACCAGGGTTAAGCTACAATGAGTGTGAACACAAACATTGATCAATGTTTGTTTTAAAACATGCAGTCCATCTAAAGTGTTTTGTCTTGCTGTTATGTAATGCATATGCAATTGTAAATTGATGTTGCAGCTAGTTTCTATGTCAGTCTTTTTGATTCAGGTGTTAGTGCATTTTGACTTTAAAATGCTAACACTTGTATTGTCTTAGCTTTAAGAAGGAAGACATAGAGTTTGATGTTGCTTTTGTCTGATGAACTTGAGTGTAGTTACACTTGACCAGTTAGATAGGAAATAGATTTGAACATCTGTAAGATCAGTGTTCATGATATATCGCAATCAACATGAATAGTAACCGGCTTAATCAGTAACTTGGATGTGCTGTACAGTCTGCATGACATTTATCGTGCATGTTGAAGTCGCTGTAGCAAGACAGATTTCTATTCAGGAACAACAGAATTTATCAGACAACTAAATATGTAGAACTAGATATGTAAGACTAGTTAGTAGTATCAAGAGTTCCTAATTTTGAAGTATTAGTGGAGCTGTGAGTGTTTCTACGTGATTTCATACCTGGGAAGGCACGGATTTGACATCTGCATGACCAGGGTTAGTTACAAAATAGTACAGTTTGCCAGTTGACTTCTTAAAACAACTTGAAGTGGTGTTATTGGTATGTTGGAAGATATTGAATATAGTAATTATACACAATAACACAGGTGATAGTAGGTGGTCAGCAGATATTATTGACAGAAGATATATTGTGTACACTAACTGTATACAACTAGAATGCTTGCAATAAGTTTACTGATTGACTGTAGGATTGTCTGCAACCTTTAAGCATGCAGGCTTTACCGGCACCACCAGAGTCTCTTTGCTTATTGGAGATGGGTGGAAGTGGCGGAGACGCGGCATCAGCTGACCTAATTGCAAGTGTTGGAGGTCTTTTTCTTAACATTGGATTACAGGTAAAGAAAGATGTGGCAATAGTTTGAGTGTGTACGTCTTGTTGTCATGCATGGATTTCTATATACAACTGGCTGAGTACCTTGTTGTCTACTTTATTATTTTAGTAACTGACACCAAGTAATTTGGTTCAGGTAAATAATGTTGTTACTGAGTACCCTAACAATCTTGATTATGTTGAACAGGATTATGCTATTTGTATACTGTTGCAAATTGTCACACACAGCAAATTCTTCTCGTTAATGTTGCTCAATTTATTGGTATGCTTAGACTTACTAGGATCACAAATTAATTCTACACAAATTATGGAATTTTTGAAATCACACCTTTATTTTTATGCCAGAAAAGTAGTTTTTGCAAAGTCTCATTTAGGGCAGATTGGGAGGAAGCATCTAGTTTTGAACAATTAGGCTTTGACAGCAGAAGCATCAGAGGATTGGTGATAGACAAACAGCTTCTAAGTTAGCACTAACTCTAAGTTGATAACAACTGCACAATACATGTTCAATTTGGTTTGTAAACTTACTCCATGCTCGTGCCACGATTGGTTATATATTTTTAGGTTTCCAAATGCTGAACTGGCCTTAGCAATACAGGATGAAATCTCTTCATCAATTTCAGATTTTTTCATGACACTTCTAAGATAACAAAATTTGTTCACACATTTAGAGGAGTCTTTTGAACTGCAGTGATTGATTGCTTAAGGAGAATACTGTGTCTAACTTGTACCATCAATTCCGTCTTTTTCAAGCTAATCACTAGCCTCTTTCACAGGCTGTCTTACTGCTTGCGCAGGATAGAGGATAGAGTGGGGCAGAGCTCACATGTGGGGTCTGCTAAAATTAGGCAGATAATTGGGAACAAAAGTGCTATGGATAGACACTCAAGGCATTCTTCAATGTCCCACTGACAGAGTGATTGTAGTCGCCAGCATGTTGCATGGAAAGCCAGCGTAATACGTTCAACAGGTGTCTACTGTATGTGTTGTAAAACTGCATGTAATGAAGTTATGCAGACATTGACCTTGCTGACAAACCTTCAACCTCTTTTGAACGACCTTTACGTAAGACACAGCTATACCAAATTGCCACTGTGCTAGTCACTTTGTTTGATGTGTGTAGACTTCATCTAGGCAGAGGATTGGTGCTTACTTAATACTATTCTAAGGGGCTTGTGAAAAATGCAAAGGCACGCAACAAGAGTGATAGCAAGGCAATCTGGTTTTCTGTTGAGCTGTTCAGGTTGTGGCAGGCACAACAGTGCTTGTTGCACTCCTCACTTTGGATGATTCCTCCATTTGTTCACAGTGGGAGACATGTTGTCAGCCGTATGTGCCTTGGCAGTAGTAGATTAAAGGAGCATTCCGGAGATATCCGCTAGGCTGCTGACTTCGTCTTCACTTGCCAATTCCAAGAACGGTGGAAACCGTCGTGCTACTTTCAGACTGTCTACAGACTGACCTTTTCGTGCGATTTATTTCCGTCCAGCAACATTTGAGAGAGTTTGCGTTTGTGAGATTCTTTGGCATTAAAGGCAGTGGACGCTGTCGTTGATCATGTTTTAGCAGTTTACGAAGCACTCATCCCTACGCAGGAACACTTCCCGTGAACTCCCTCGATCAAGCTGTGCAGTTCTTTGGAGTGTTTCTCTAAATGCATGCTGTGACTGTTTATCCGCAGCACTTCCATTACCAATTGTCTGCTCAATTTTAACAGGCTTCTTTCACGTTTTGGGCTTTTCCCCACTTTAGCCTCTATTCTCTACATGCGTTAAGAGGGCCTGTGAAAGAGGTTAGCTCATCACAAGACCAAACTTACAAGCCACATCAGAAAGCCTGTCCACAGGAATTTTGCATGTAGCTCAATGTATGGGAAAAGAGAACACGGCCATCTGGAAAGAGAAGTTCTTTAATTAACCAAACACTGACCTGCCAATTTTTGTTACACCCCAGCTAACAGCTTGTCTCCTGTGCACTACTCAGGGCCTGCGCTAGCAATCTCCTGCAGCTGGAGATTGCTAGCGCAGGTCCACAAGAGCACCGGTCTGTGAAGCCGCTCGTTTGTTGGTGTGCGCCCCCAAAGTCTCACCTGGGACCCTATTGGCTGAGGTCACACCATTTTTCCGACCAAAACTGGCATGCGAGACTCAAATCTTTGTGTGACAAATACTGTTCATATTGTAACATGGGCAGTTGGAAGTTGTTTTGTGTAACACGTAAACACAACAACTTCTGCCAGCAAACACTTGCGTGTAACTTTCTGTAAGTGTTTCTATGATGTTGCTAGGTAACACACACACACACACACACACACACACACACACACACACACACACACACACACACACACACACACACACACACACACACACACACACACACACACACACACAAGAGGTTCTCTTTTATTTATAGTTGTAGATGTAGCAATAGTTTTTCTGTAAGTTTTGTGTAGATGTAGAAATTAATTTGGTAACACAGTAGGTGGTTCTTGTTTTCTAAAAATGTAGACATTTTAGAGCATGTGGTAAATAAGAGTTATGTTGTGCATTTATTTTTGCTTTACAGCATTTTTACAAACAATGACAGTTTGAGAACTGTCGTTTATGTAGAATGGTGTGTTACTACGAACGGTTCTTGATTCTGTAACTGGTGACTTGTCAGACACACGAGCTCGATACCTGGGATCACGACCAGTTAAGCTCTTTCAAGTCAAAATGCAAGGGACAGCTGCGGTACCTTCACGCACAGAATTGGAGCTAAAACATGACTAATTGTGTTACTGTGTTGCAGATGTTGGCATTGTCAAGTCGTTCTTGGTTAAGTTACACATATCAGTCTCGTTTCCACTTAACTCCCTTGTCATATGATGCTCTTGAGTTTGCTTCAAGTTTCTCCTCTGAGCAGTGTCCAGAAGGAATTGTAGCTATTTCAACAAATACTCTTCGCATTTTGGGTCTTGAGAAACTGGGTGCTGTCTTCAACCAAGTTGCTATGCCTCTACAGTACACACCAAGGAAGTTTGTAATACATCCAACCAATAAAAGTCTTGTAATCATAGAGACAGATCACAATGCACTTACAGAGAAGACAAAAGTGGAGCAAAAACGACAGATTGCAGAGGTGAGTATAGGATTTAGTTCGTCAACAATTAATCTTGTTTTAGTAGCAGAGGTTTAAGAGTAGAGTTCTTCGGATCTTGTAAAGGCAGGTTCACATTAAAGGGTAACTGCAACGCAAGAATCAAAAATTCTTTTACGTTGGCTATTGATAGTTCTAGTTGCATACATGAAAGAAATAACAGTTTTAGATTTTTAAGTTAAGTCTTCGCTGAGAAATAGCAAGTCAAAGTTGCTTCTGGTTCTTCAAGTTCCGATAACAGGCGTGGTGTAGTGTACACGTCACAGAGGGGAGACTCCACACTAGCGTGTACTGTCAACAAAGGAATCTGTGGCGAAAGAATGGTTTGGTGTTGCGTGGCTGCAGGATGCACCAGTTTGCACAAGTCATACGCAAGCGTGTTTTGATTTCCGAAGATCCCCAAGCTCAGAAAAGAGTGGGAATCACAAATAGGGAGGACAATTGCAGAGACGTTTGTGCTGTCTGGGCGACTACTACTGAATATGACGCATCCTACTGAGTGACAGGAGTCTGTTGTAGCCACTTTTAGCCTGATTGCTTCGAGTTATGTACAGCCAGGTCTATTCAAGAACTTGGTCTGGGTTGTAGAAGAGCAATTGAGGCCACCATTTTCCATCTACCATGCCTCCACACTTCAAGATTGCAGCACTCTGGAACCTTCGCAAATGAAAAGAAGAGCCACATTTGAGAAGCGGGAAAAATGAGGGTAAGGAAGAATCTTGTGAAGGACTAAAACTACTGCAAATGGCTAGGAGAGGTCAGAGTCTTGATGACTATAGACTTGCGTCTAGGTGCTGGATCGTCATGTGTAATGAATGCAGTCGCATGCGTTACAGTATGTACTGTACATTGAAGTCAACCCTAGTGTCAATGTGAATTCAACGTACGATCTTCAACTCATTTTGCTCTCTTTCTCACAGCAATAGCTAGAGTTTTGCATGAACTCGCCAGTACACTGTGCCACTATCGTTGCTAGTAGTCAACATTATTATCATGTCATGAGACAACCTCAAACGTTTTAACAGCATACGCACTCCACACGAGTACGTATCCATCATCTCACAACGACCGCAGCTGCATCTTGATGGTTGTTTTTACTAGCCTCGAACTTCCAGACCAGAGAGCGTGTGCAGCGCACGAACTCTAGTCTGGACCAGAACGGTACCAGAATGATTTCGGAAATAGCCTTCTATGACATTCAGCGTTGTAGAACTGGAATGTCGGTTGTAAATTCTGATTGGTCTATTAATAATTGGTTATGCTAAGTGTACTAATGGTGATTGCGCGCGTGTGAAATCGGCGTGGGTGTCTAAGTGCACCCTAGAGCCGTGATGAAGACTCTGGTGCACGCACACATCTTAGTTTTAGTTTCAGCTTCAGTTCTTCGATCTTTTCAAGCTTGCTGTGGGAGGACATGCACAGCAGTGTTGCTAGACCATCACCTTTGACAACTGGTCGAGCGGTAGTTGAGCAGTTAGACTAGCTAGCGGTCTGCCGAAGAATCAAAGAGTCATCGTTTCATGCCGTACACCAAGATATCATCGCAAACACGGCAGATGTCTCTTCTTTGTTCGTGAGATCCCATGGCATTTACAAATGATATGTTGATTTAGGTAAAACGATCCTACGCTGTTAGACTACCATTTAGCACCGCTTTTGATAAGTACTTCCAAAATCATTTTAGTATCGTTGTGATCCAGACTAGAGTTTGCGCGCTTTGCGCGTTAGGCAGCAGGCGATCTCAGCTTCAGAGACACTGTCACTGAGCTCGAACCTGTGTGGTCTAATCACTATAATGCCTCCCAGCAGATCTTCTTATTCCTGCGATGACGGAACGTTATCATTACGTAAGAATCTCCAGAGGGCTCTTCAGAAGAATAAATGTTACTGCCGTTGCCTCTACCCTAGCAGCGTTGCCTTGGATATGAAGATGTAGTCATTTTAACATGCCGCTGACTATACAGACGCACACTCGTCTCCCCTCTGTGATGTGTACACTACACCACACTCATTACCGGAACTTGAAGAACCCAAACCAACTTTGACTTGCTATTTCTCTGCGAAGACGTAACTCAAAAATCTAAAAATAATTTTTCTGCTATGTATGCAACTAGAACTATCGATTCCAACGTAAAAGAATTTTTGATTTTTGCATTGCAGTTACCCTTTAATTAACAATGCAAAGCGATGCTGTGTCACTTTGCATCTTGTGTCATTTTTTGTTATTTACATTAAAATTGTCCACAACGCAGTGTAGGACATAGCGTCACTGGAACTCCAAGCAAGATACAGAACCGGTTTTATTTCTTGTGTTAGGTTTTGCGTCTTGCATCTTTGTATCCATTGAAATTAATTCATGACAAGGTTGAAGAAGCAATGGAAGATAACGTTGGTGATGCCATTGTAGAGGTTGTGTGTGCTAAATACATGCAGAAACTGATGCTTGAGATGAGTGCTTTTGAACGCAGAATGATCATGATGCAAGATGCAAAACGTTGCATAAATTTAATGTGAACCTGGCTTAAGTAACTGGAGTGGGGAGACTGTCTAAGGGTAATGTTTCAAGGCTGCATAAACTTGTACCTTGAGACCAACGTTATGATGACTGAATAGTCTATTGTCATTAATGATAAGAAGCCATAAATTAAATAAACAGTCATTAATTAAATTTTGACTGGTGGTAACAATTTTTTAATTAGTTGCATAGAATGGAACTGTTTCTAATTACCAACTTGAGAGCAGCTAACATTAACAGAATGAATTCGTAGCTAGACAGCAGTGCTTGCAATCAAGTCGTAGTCATGCCATTAATGGTGTTCAGTACACTTCATTGTATTGCCTTGGCCACCATTTGTTATTGCCTTGGCCACCGGTGTCAAGCAGAAATGCCTTGTTCCATAAGTTTCCAAAATGTTAGTGTTGTAGGTTGACAATGATGAGGACCATCTGTTTGATGTTACATATCAGCATTTCAGTGTGCTGAAACCAGTTTTGAAAGAAGTCGTATGCACGTTAGAGAGAGTTAAAGAAGACCACATCGAAAAAACAGAAACCTATTTATCAATTTTTCAAGTAATTGCTACCTATCTGCATGTACTCTGTACTTTCTGGCCAGCCTATTTCTAGCCAACTGTCCAGACCCATTGATCGCTAGATTATAAAAAGCTGAAACTGGCCACTGCAGGTTTACACTGCAATTCTATTATAGATTCTCTTGTCATTGGGACACATATGGAGTCACTTTAAATTTACTAACACTTGGGCAGTAGCAATGGCGGATGTCCAGCAGGAAAGTGAAAAGTGAATTAGGCGTGGCTTTTCAGTGGGATTGATCCGCCTTTCCAAACTTAAAGTTCATATTACTCTGGTGCCTTGGTTTTCAGTGTAGCACAACATACAGAGGCGCTTATTCAACAAACACCATGGAGACTTCTAATTAGTCAATAACATGTACTTGGTAGTAGGAGAAATTTGCTTGCATTCCACTTGTTTCAAACTATCTTACACAGTTTATACCACTTATATCCTAGGATGTATAATGTTTGTTTGCAATAGCGAATGGTTTCTGCTGCTCCTGAGCATGTAAGGGAACAGGTTGCACAGGCTGCTGAACAATTCTTGTCAGAAGACTTACCAGAAGTTGTCTTTTCTGCTCCTAAACCAGGATTGAGTATGTGGGCATCTGCAGTTCGAGTTGTTGATCCTGCACAAGGCACAACAATGAGCCAAGTGTTTTTAGAACAAAACGTGGCAGCATATAGGTATGATTTGTTGCTAAATATTTGTATATTTTGAACGAATTTCTTTTCGTTATATAGTGTTGCTGTTTGCCAGTTTTCGGGTCGTGGTGGTACGTCATGGCATGTACTTGTAGGCACAGCTAAAGATGTTCAACTTCAACCAAGACGTTGTGCTGGAGGAGAAGTTATGACTTACAAGATGGACAATGATTCAAAGCGACTGAATTTGCTGCACACGGTATTTAAACTGAATTGTCATGATCAGTGAAAATGGTGCATTGTGAGGTGTGCATCATGTTACTAGAACCTCACTAGTCTGAACCCTCACTAATCTGAATTACTAGTACAGTGCCCCACGCATATCTGGCCATCCGGGGGTTTTGAAAGTCAAACGCGTGTAATTCAAATTATTGGTGCTCACGATTGCGTTGAAATTTGGAGACGTGTGCAGCTTGAGATCTTAGTTGCTGTATTTATTCAAGTACAAAATTGATGACAACCGATTGTTTAGGCTTGTACTTACTGTAATGTATTTTGGTTACAACCGCAACTAACGTACTCAATACAACCCAATGCCAAGGCTTGCAGCTTAGTACACAGTGCAACCTCTAGAACATTCTAGAACCAACCCCAGAAACTATCTTGTACGTCCGGGATCCTTAGCTAATCCACTACACTATCCCCCTCAACTAAATAGATTACGATGTCCAGCTATCGTATCAGGTGGCTGACCCTTGTTGACACGGCTGCACTTGCGCACGATGGGTTCTGATGGTTCTGAATCTGTCTCACTGTCAGAAGAGGTAAGTGATGTAGTGTCATTTCTTGCAACGACATCTCGAACCCTAGATTTAGTCAGAACCGGAGGTGCAGCTGTAGTAACAGCAGTAGCTTCCTCCTCTTTCTCCTGAATATCCATGTGATATGACTGCAACTGATTGATATGAACCTTCTACTGTTTGAACCAATCATGTAGTATCTTCTCCCTAAGACCCTACTGATTTGACCAATCTTCCACTCCTTGGATTGGACTCCAAGGCGAACTACGACCCAATCACCTTCCTGAAATTCATCTGTCTCGAGCTGTTAGGTCATGGGCAGTCTTTTGCTTCTGTTGAGACTCCTGCACTCTGTCCTGCAATTTGGGTGGAAGCAACAAGTCGAATTGACATACGAGATCTCTATTTAATAACAGGCTTGCTGGTGAATCCCTGTCGTTGTATGAAAAGTGTTCTGATAAACCGCCAGAAAATCTGTAACAATTTCATCAAGAGTAGCTCTCGGAGCGGTCATTCCTTTTCGAACAGCCTGCTTAAATGATTGTACAAACTGTTCGACTTGGCCATTGCTCTTCGGGTGATAGGGCAAAGACAACGTGTGTAATATGACAATGCGAAACCAAGCTGGCCCAGGCTGGCTCGGCCACTTTCACACGACAACAAGGAAACAAACTGAGATGACGGGGGCTAGCCCGGTTACAAGTGCTCATGCGAATGGTCTATAAATGAACAGTGGTTGGTCATGTGATCGTTGTGGTACACTGTATTTGAGGAAGTATGGCATTTGTAATACATTGACTGTTAAATGATGTGACTAGTAGCACATTCTTTAGTGTGCTTGTTTTTGCTGGTCACTGAATAAGTGAAGTCATTATGTGCAATCAAGGTTTAAGGAGTTACAGACTAACAGTGCAAGTTAACTTTGTTCATCTCTAATTATAACTTTACCCTGCATGCACACGAACACATAGCAATGGATGAGACTGATGTGGGTAGGAACTTGGGCAGGGCAGGCTTGACCGGTTGGCGGGAGTGACGTGTCACTCCGGGCAACAGCAGCCCTGCTTAAAGTGGCGATTGGCTATCTGGCACAGTGACATTTTTGGCAGTTGCACTTACCCCACCAGGAACCCCTCAAGCAGCTGCCGGAATGCCAGCTCCCGGAATGCCAGCTCCCATACACCATGTGTCAGAGACAGACTCGAATTGTCTTGGGGGACTCTTGACATACTGAGAGAAACACTCACTTTTCCATTGACCAGGTTGTCTGATGAGCCATGCTTGCAAGCAACTAACTGCAGCTGACGTGGCTGCTCGATCCTGAAGCTGTGAGTAGAATAGGCATTGGGAGGAATGCTGACTGAGGTCAAAAGCAGTTGCAGCATAGTGGCCAGTGACGACTTATAGAGGAATTGGCTGGAGCTGAGGGTGCAAAAGCGGTGTCATGACCATTGTGGCGAACACGGAGATAGCCGACCATAGCCTGCACTGAGCAACAATCTGTCGAACACCAAGCAACTCTGATTGTATGACCTGCTCTAAATTGATCTGTCTTTGATGTCTTCAGAAATATAGAAAGTTTGTTGGCTTCCAAGGTGAGATTGGATTGAAGAGAGGTCCGTCCGTGTAGGGTCATACATAGTAGGGCTCGGAGCAGAGACCCTAGAAACTGAAGAAGGTCAATTTTAATGCTGCTTTGTACGTTGCCTTGTCCTGACTGGGGATTGAAGAGGAAAGCTCCAGTTCATGGATGAGATGCTGAAGTAGGTTGAAGCATACCGGTAGTTTAGCTCTGGATGAACTGGACTGAGTGCAACAGACTCCACGAAGAACGAGCAATAGATGATTGCCTATTATTGGGTCCGGAACACCGGCTTCAATGTTATAGAGATGTATAGAGCACTGCCCTGTAATCAGACAGCCATGCAAGAAGTATACGAAGTAAGACTGAGCTTTGTTGAAGTCCATAGTAAGAGGGATTAATAAAGACTATTTCAGACGCAGGACTTCTAAAGGCTTGAAACGGTTGTGCTAGCACGGTAAACATGATCTTCCTTTGCAACCCTTGTCATTGGACACCACCATTCACTGGACATGATCTTCCCATGAAAACAGAAAGGCAATTCTGCAACTTCAGACCTGAGATAGGTTTATAGGTGACCAGCCAACACCACAACAAAACCAGTGTCTCAGTTTGCTACTCTTCAGAAGAGGTAGCACATGCTGCTCATTGAGTCGAGGTGTACCACCCTTTCATTGGACAGTGGGTTTTTTCTTTGTAATAGCAGTCTGCGGGTACTACTGTCATGAAGAGAGAGTTGGAAGGAAATATGGTACGACTCCCAACTCGTTTGACCTGTATTTTACTTAGGTACGGTCATTAGCGGAAACTGCTAAATATTCTCTGCTGACAAGCTCACTCTGTTGGTATCTACTAGTTTTCTGGTAATGTCTAGTCTTGCCAGCGTAAACATTTTGAATTCTTGAGTGTCTTGCAGCACAACTGCACAGGCTTGATGCACATGGATGTAGCAGATGATTCACGTCACCCACACTCTCCCAACTTTCACAGGAACTGCCTGTGCTTTCCTTTCAATGCCCTAAATTTTTATTTGGATCCCTATAGGATGGGTGCAGGTGTTTCTATCTCAGTTTTATATCTACTCAATGTTCTCCCCAGAAATCTTAAAAGGCAGAGCGGGATACACCGTGAAGTGAGCCTTTTCCCAATGCCATGCCCAATGCTGGTTAAAACTGTGTCTATTTTACAGATCAATGAGGCTCCCCTCTGTATAGATATGGCTTCGTCAAAAGCTCTAGAAATTTTGCCGTCCTTGCCTGTGGGTTGCTTCTCTAAATACAACCCATTTATGGCACGAGTTTTTTTCATGCTTTAGCAGACTTTGGCGAGTGAGCGTATTGCATGCGATATCAATCTGAATAGCTTTCTCTAGTGCAATTTTTTGGGATCTACATTGTGTTCGACAATGTGACCTTGTCTCGTTTCTGCCTCACAAACTAGAAGCCATAGGAAATCATTTCGAAAATCATTTAGCCACTGGCGATCAAACTCCAGTCGTCCTGTGTTTGGAAGATCTGCTAGGAGCTTCCATCATTTGCTGCTTGTTTTCTTTCAACAGTGCCAGTTCTTATCTTTGACGGCGTTTCTCGTGAAGAAAGACTGAATAGTTATTTGCGACGCTGGCATGATTCACGTGCACTTTGCTGACATTGCATACTTGCACGTGAGCACCAGCTGTGAAAGCGTAGTAAATGGCTGCATAATTGGGTGTAAAGTGTTAAGTGTTCTGCATAATTAGATGAAACCCGCTGGCTTAGTTAATAAGTTTACTCTGAGATTCTCAGGTCTTGGCATCTGAATGATATAAATGTCCTAAAAGCTAAAAGCTTAGAATAAGGTGGAGTGGCCTGCTCTGCCAAAAGATCCTGGGGAGAACACTGCTACCATTGCTTGCCCTTGCATCGTGTGGGTCATTGTTGGGACTACCAGCTGTACCGAACGCAAGAACTTTGTTTACTATCAGAACAGTTGGAACCTTCACCCCTGCTTCTCCTATGTAAAGTCGAATTAGATTATGTCACGCCCTTGTCAACGATAAGTAGCGACTTTCTGTTGCAAAGGGTAAAAGAGCATTTAGTATGTCAATCTTGCTCTCTCGTGCTCTCATTGGTTTTGGTTATTGTCTTCTTTGTTGAACGGCTAGTTTATTCAAGCGACAGTTTCTACATGCCCTAGTGGGAGTATGGCTGTAGGCGAATTACCGTCAAGCACTCTAGGCGAGCGTTCTACTTTCTGCAGCATGACAGATAAGTGAATTTAGTCAACTGCAGTTATTTGAAACCTTAGATTGGTTGCTGAGGAGCTAAAAAGGGCAAGAAAAGGGTGTCCGATTATTGGGGTTTGTCTTTTATGTTAAACGGCTAGTTTGTTCAAGCAAGACTTTTTACATGCTTTAGTGGGAGTGTGGCTGTATGAGAAATATACCCGAGTTACTGTCAAGTGTTCTAGATGAGCATGCTGCATTTTGCAGCGTTTCAGATAACTGAATTTAGTCTAATGCAGTTATTTGAAACCTACAGTGCCTTGCCAAAAGTCATGGTAGTGCCAAGTATTTCTTGTTGTTTGCAAATCACATACCCACAATACTCAAGTTATCATGCCCACAATACTCAAATTGCACGATAGCCATAAAGCAACACCTAATGAAACTCGCTAGATGAATCTGTTTGAATTATGCCTCCACGCAAGGAAATGACAACAGATGAGCGGTCTGAATCTGTTGGTATGTGGAAGGCGGGAAAGATGACACAGATTGCCAAAGCGCTGAAGCGGCCATTGACAACAATATTGAATCTAGTGAGAAGGTACAAGCTCAACGGACATGTTCATAACATGAAACGAGAGGGAAGGTCAAGGAAAGCAACAGCAAGGGATCTGAGCCATTTGGAAAGAGTGGTGAAGGAGAACCGACTAAAACCAGCAAAACAATAGCACCTGAGTGGAGCAAGGCCTGCTCAAAATCTTTCAGTCAGACAACAGCAAGAAGAAGGCTGAAAGACATGGGGTATCACGGTCGTGCTGCTCGAAAAAAGCCTTTCATTTCTGAAAGCAACAGAAGGAAGAGGGTCTGTTGGGCAAAGGAACACATTAGAAAAACCGTCGAGGATTGGAGCAATGTGGTATTTACTGACGAAAGCCGCATCAAACTCAGTGGCAGTGATGGTAGAGTGTTTGTTTGGAGAAAGACCAGAGAAGAATGGCTACCAGTCTGCACTTTAGGCACAGTAAAGCAAGGTGAAGCGGCCATCATGATCTGGGGTGCCATGACTTCATCAGGTGTTGGACCTCTGACTTTCCTTGAAGGCAAAATTAACGGTGAAAAGTACAAGGAAACACTGGAAAAACACTTCCTGCCTTTAGCAGCCGAGAGAGGTAGACATGGAATGTCAACTGTTTTGCAAGATGACAATGCTCCTGTACACAGAGCGAGGAAGGTGGCGGAGTGGAAGACCCAACATGGCATTACATCCCTGGACTGGCCGGCGCAGAGCCCAGATCTGAATCCGATTGAACATTTATGGATGATACTGAAGAAATCTATTGATGCAAGAAATCCTCCGCCATGCAACGTTGATCAGCTGAAACAAGCTATCAAAGAAGAGTGGATAAAAATACCACAAGACGCTGTGCATAAACTGATGTTATCTATGCATTCTAGGGTAGAAGCTGTCCTGAAATCTAAAGGGTTGGCAACTAAATATTAATGTACAGGATATAACACAAGGCGTGTGAAATTAGAAGCTTGTGTAACAAAACAGGAGCACTTCTTGCGTGGTGCAGCCTTTTCACCCAACTACCATGACTTTTGGCAAGGCACTGTAGATTGGTTGCTTAAAGAAGGACAAGAAAAGGGTGTCCGATTATTGTGGTCATTGCCACGGCCGTTTGACTGAATGTAACTTATACAGATCTTGGCTGACATGCAGGGTTGCAACACGATCTGTAGGTAGAGTTGTTGATTAGTGATATATAATTAACAGAGCTGAAGGATACATGTGTGCAATGTAAACGCTACTGTCCGATGAACGGGGTATGCAAGGCTCTGTGCAGTTTTTGATCTCACTCTAACCAGAGAAGAAGTACAAAGCTCTCTTTCTTGGTGTACTCAATTACAACTTGGATACCTATATTTATGATGTGGTAGCACTGCATTCAAAAACCGATGACTGCAAATTCACGTTTGGAATATGATGGTGTCCGAGAAACGGGGCTGCATTGTAGCTGTCAAGACTTTTATTGAGCCATTGGTGGCCAGCAAGCTGTGATTAGTAACATAGCGAATGACGATGGTTGCCCCATATTACAGCAGTAATTGTGAGAGCAAACAGTTCTTGCCAAGCGATAGAGATGCCATTCTGAAATACCGGCCAAGGATACGCAAATCAGTCTTAGGAAAAATATCCACCACAACCGTGTGAGCCAAATGCATCCGTATAGAGGCAGAGTTCAAAAGCAGACGACCAGTAAGGTTCCAACATGAATGAGGTACCGTCGCAACTTGGGAGAGAATCCTGCCATCACTGAAGATCATCTCTTGCCTTCGCTGAGAGACGAATGTGATGTAGTTACAGACTAACAGTGCAAGTTATATCTACTTCTGTGTTAATACACAAGTTTGCTAGACAGCCTTCAAGACAATGGTGTGAAAATTGTGGTAAATGAGAAGTAGTGCACTTTGCTATAAAATGAGCCATAACTTGTATTAAAGGGCTACTGCAGTGCAAAAATCAAAAATTGTTTGAGCTAAATTAAAAGATCTTCATATGTGTACTTTAGAAAAATAAAATTAGATTTTTTGCGAATGTACTGAGAGAATGAGAGCAGTTAAAAGTTACTACCGTTTTTCCATTTCCGGAATGAGGCGGATTTGCACATTGACGTCACTGGAGGCACCCTATCCATTGTTGTGATACTCAAGTATGGTGCCACATTGTGTTGCAGCAGGCTGCAACAACTTTAGTCAGTCTGGATTAGTGTACATACTTACAGGGTTCTAGCCAGGCGTGGTAAGGCCCGCCTACACCTTCAGACCTGCCCACTACGCCTTCAACATACCCGTTACGCCTCCAACGTTCTGGCTAGTGTCTCTGTTCATACCTGTGGAATGTTTATACAGTGATAGTGAGGGAGTAGGTGGAGACTTGTCAATCATGAACCTCTAATGGCATACCTATAGTATTGCAATTGGATTTGTTGCCTAGCAATAGTAATGAGAAACACTTAGTTAAGAATGTAATCTATACCCTACTATCAGTTTCCAGTGCTTTAGTGTGATTTGTAGAGGCCAAGTTTCAGTCAATACTGTACAGCAAAAGCGAACGATTTACAAAAGGTATCCTAAACCACTCTCGAAACCATGGGAAAAAATGTCCCAAAAATTTGCACTACATGCCACGCTCATGTGCCAGACTCATGGGCCACGCCCATACCGCTATGCCTTCTAATAATCCTGACTAGAACCCTGACATACAGTTTTGTTTTCCAAAAAATCCACACCTTTGTAAAAGGTGGGAAAAACAAGTTTGATGAACAACTAGGAGACGGCTGGGAAGAGCACAATGTAGTTTGCAGCTGTCACTTCGAAGAACACTGTTTTGAGAAAGAGCCTGAGTTGTTTTAAAGCTTTGGACTCAGCAGCAAGAGAGAAGGCTATAGTCTGATGTAGTACCAACCATTTTGTACAGCAGGTTGATTCTGCACACCGTAACCACCCCGGAAGAAGAAGAGGCTTGGCTTCGAGAAGCAAGAAAGAGCTAGAGTAAGTGCAGTTGCTTGTTGATCACCAAAAGAACAAATAAGTAATCATTTCACTTTCAGTTATTGGAAGAAGCTCTTGTTTCTGTCGAAGGAAAGAGGCGTGAACTTTCACAAACTGTGATGTCTTCAGAAAGCAACATTGACATTGGCAACACTTATTATGATGATGGGTTACGTATTACTCATGTGCAAGACGGCGGTAGCAATCTCATTCTGTTCTTGGCGATACTGATAGTACACTGTTTGCAGTACAGTACTGTACCCATACGTCAAGACAGTTGTAACAAAAACCAGGGTGATCTATGATGCACTGCAAACTGGCATTGTATTCTGGAGAGAATTTCTGCGATTTTGTTGCAACACACACACACACACACACACACACACACACACACACACACACACACACACACACACACACACACTTGCACAGTACTGTACATAATTAGTAACTACAATCACACCTAGCAGAGACAATCGTGTACAGCTGTCGGCAACTTCCGCTTCTGCACAGTAGGCTTACCATGACATGTCAGACAATCGTCACTCCGTTTGTCAACATCAGCAGATGAGGGCAGTTCATCAGTAGATGCACTGTTAGCGAGTGGCTCAAACATATACGGTTCCACAGATCCAAAGTTGTTTGCTGCGTTCAGATGACGATGTCAACGGACTGAAAGATTGCTCTCTCGCATGCTCCAGCACTTCGCTCAACGAAAAATCCGGCGATGTCAAATCCTAAATTGCTTTCCAAATCTCTACGGGTAGCAAGGTTGCTCCAACGTGCTCCATTTGCAATACTAATTAGTAGGTATGATAGCGCTACTCTGCCTCCACTGATGTCAGTGTGCTAACACCGCCCCATTCTGGAAATAGTATTTCGGAAGTAGCTTTCAACTGCTCTCATTCTCTCAAAACGCGTGCTAAAAATTTAATTATATTTTCTAGACTATACACATGTAGATCTTTCATTTTAGCTTAAAAATTATTTTTGATTTTTGAACTGCAGTGGCCCTTTAATTTTAAACACAGTGGTACCTGAATTTGTAAACATGGTATTTCTGTCAGTTTGTGTATCAGTTTGTGTTTAATTGTAAACTTGATTTGTAATGTAATTTTATTTTTATGCATTACCGTTTGTTGCCAGACACCTGTTGAAGACATTCCATCAGCAATTCATGGGTTTCAAGGTCGTGTCTTGATTGGTGTTGGGAAACTTCTCAGACTTTATGATATGGGGAGAAAGAAGCTACTGCGAAAATGTGAGAACAAGGTACAGCACACTCTTCTTTATCTTGGTGCATAGTGACACTTGTATTTGGTCATTTGTTGAAGCATATTCCCAATTTTATTGTATCCATACAAGCCATGGGCTATAGGATTGTGGTCGGAGATGTACAAGAGTCATTTCATTATGTCAAGTATCGACCTGTAGAAAACCAACTTGTTATATTTGCAGATGACACAAACCCAAGGTGTAATGACTGAGGATAAGCCGAATGTGTTTATCATGTTAGCATCTTCATTCTTTGTAGGTGGGTAACTTCTTGTTGTCTAGCTGACTACAGTACTGTTGTTGGATCAGACAAGTTTGGCAATGTGGCTGTGGTAAGGCTGTTGGTAATTGTTGTTGTGTATATCATGACCATAGCATTCTGTTGTTTTGTGACTGAAATAGCTGTGAAAGGACATATTTTGATTAACATTATTTATTGACTACAAGACAATGAAGAAAATGGTTCCCTGTTTTCTAGATAGATAGGTTCTGTTTATGATTGCATATGTTATACTGTGCTTTTAAAGGGGAACTCTCGCCAAATACTAAAACTTGATGAAAGAAAGATACGAGTCCTAGTATCTTTCTGCAGGAAACTTACGGTCCAGCCAGCCACAGGAGCAGAGAATTGGCCACGAGTAGTTCAGACAAGCCCGTATGTAACGCACCTAAAATGTAGTGAGACATGATCTATGAACTAATTTAGGAAGGATCTCCTTTGAGGCTCAATGGTTATATCGATACAGTCGATACTTGCATGATATGTTTGGGGTCCCAGTTTGCTTTAGTCAATAAATCACAACAATAAATTGCAAATAAAGTCATACAATCTTTATTCTTGAAAGCGCACAGGTATTGGTCTTCCTTGCTAACTAGCAATCAGAGTTTATCTGATGACACATATGGGTACTAAACACGCCCACACAGGTAATTTCAATGCTTTATTTCTCTGTCATGGTAAACATCTGCAGGAAACGGTTGCAAAGGGTTGTGTAATGAAGTGACAGCTTTCATCTGAAAGATGGTTGATGAGATGGTGAGAGTTGTCCCTTAACAGAGAACTTCTACCAACTTAGTCTTTCTTGAATGATAGCTACTAGCTTTACTCTTGTTTTTATCATATTTTGTCTTGCTTTTCACTGTCATGGAGGAACAGGGAAACTAATTCCAAAATGGCAGGCATGGGACCATATACTGTTTGAATTTTTGCAAGAAGGCTACTATTAATGCAATGTATCGCTTTAATATGTTTCTAACTTACTATATCATTATCCACTTTGGTTTCTCATGTCACGACAATTGTCATTATTGTCTGACTTTTTGTTCAATAGTTTCTTATTACTAATACCAGAATTCCCGCTCAATTGAAGGCTGTGTATTGGCTAGGGTAGCTATGTAACCAATTTGCATAACAAGGTTGGTGGAAGTTCATCTGCAATGCACACCCAAAGAACGGCATGACCATGAGGTCTAAAATGAAGTGTTTAGCATGTCTCTAAGACCTTGCTGTCAAAATTTTTTCAGGGAGAAGTCAGCGTGGACAGACTTTAGTGACATTAACGTTTGTCATTTTATTGCTTGAGAACTGATTTTTTTAGCTTAGTTCAAGCCTTGATTTTTAGAATTTTGAATGAGTGCTATTTGTAGCACCAATGGGGCATGGTTGAGCACCTCATGGTGCAAAATTGTGCTCAAGCTCAATTAATTAAATAAATAAAAGGATTATCGGCTTTCTGCCAGTGCTTACAATACGAGGCTACTCAGCAACCTTCATTGCCAAAGAGACATTGCCGGAAGTTGCTGGCGTTACAATCTGCAGCATGCATGCATTGACTCTTGTTGCATTCATGGTGTTAAAGTTAGTATCCAATGACATTGCAGATTGATATCCTTTATAGCTCAAGGGCTGCCCAAATGAAGGTATGTTGCTTCTAGTGTCAAGCTATGAGGCAGTTGTACAATATACTCAGTCAAGTTAATGCTTAACTTTTGTACCTGTATTTAAATACTAAACAACCTTCTTTTGCATGTGTTGTAGAGTGCTGCTGAAAACAATCAGGGTCTGCATATGTTGCCATGAGTCATGCTTCCATGCTCTTATTCACAACTGTGTAGCCATTATCACTAGTTAGCTCCAGCTTGCCTAAGATTTGTCTGATCTGTGGGAGCAAATTCTAGTACCCACCACACCTCTTTTCTGTCCAAAGCTCTGGCGCATTCAGTGGTTTCATGGGTGCAAATTAACATTCGTGCATCTGTTAATTTTGAGGCCTCTAGTTAAAATTAAGTCAGCTCGCTTGCATGGTACAGTCTACAATGAAAGTATTTTGAAACATATAACTCTCAATATTTTGTTAATTAACATTCTCTACCAGTTTAATTAAGTTTGCTTGAGAAATTTTTAGTGCTATATTGTGTGATTTAGTGTCGGCCTCTGCAGTGTACATGTGTTGTGTTGCAGATGCGTCTACATGAAGATGTGAATGATGACGTGGATGAAGATCCAACAGGAACAAAGTCACTATGGGACAGAGGTCTTTTGAGTGGAGCATCACAGAAAGTACTTGCTTTGTTCTGTGTTGTATGTAGTCTTGTGTTGAATTTGATGTTGTAAATAGGTTGATATTGTTTGCAACTACCATGTAGGAGAAACCATAGTGTCACTGCAAAAGACAACGCTTGTTCCAGGTGGCTCAGAGTGCATTGTTTACACAACAATGTCAGGAGGAGTAGGAATCCTTGTACCGTTCACATCAAGAGAGGTGAGTACAATAGAACCTCACTAAGCCAAATCCTTGTAATTTGAATTACCATGCATTAACGCCCTGCCTCGTGTATCCAAATTATAATAGGAATTTCGAGCTGCTTGATGTGGGTTGCTGCCGCATTGAAGCGGTTATCTAGGTTTTAGCAAATGCGCGTCTCTGACTATATTAAGTATTTAGAAGTATGTAGTTGTGCACTATGTCGTTTACCACAAACATGACATATGGAGACATCCGTAAATGCATTAGTGGTCTGGGTGTCTGAGGTGATGTCTGGACCTCTGAGGTTATGTGTTTTTGTAATCTGACAGGGCTTGGCACAGGGCTGTTTGGATTAGCGAGTTTCTGCTGTAGTTTTTTGTTATTTTTGGGTTTGGTATGCTAAAATTGGTAGTTTTGCGTAATCTGTTTGGTAATAAATGGTAATCGAAATATTGTACACCAATGATGGATGTTTAATTCTGAATATTCTAGTGTAGTGGATTTGTACTAAGGGCTCATTCAAAATTATCAACATTTTCGCGAGCCTACAAAGTGCACTCTTTTCCAGTACCCTTCCTCTCTCTCCAAAGCTTATGCTATAGTATTGAAGCGCAAACTGTACGTTGAAAGAACGTAACAATACTTAGCTAGACTATAGTACTGCAATAGCATTTTCACATGGAAGGTTGATGTTTTAATGGGCACATGCATACAACTCAATGGAGTACTTATTTATACTACTGAGGTGAGGGTCAGTCTCACAGACCAAAGTGCCTTCTGCAGTTGTAGGAAATCGAGGTAATGTCCTGAATGCTCACTATCAAGTGTAATCTTCTTGCATTTCCTGCGGTTGACCATCTCTAATGATATCAAGTGGAACGTTTTTGTCATTTACTTGGACGAACAGGAAAACGTTGAGAAAGTCGTGGTAGAGGCAACTGGTCATTTTATGATCCCATGTTGTTCTAGAACAAATTCGTAATATGCTGTGACGCACTACATTGGTAGCCTCGACACTAGGCCTCCCTTTGCTTTCGGTGGTCCGCCCGCGCGAGGATAGCAACGAGACTGTATCACGTGATGTTCTCTCCGAAAAGCAAAGGGAGGCCTAGTAACTCATTATGTCACGTGACAACTTAACTAATTATGTCATTAGGAAAACCCACCCTTTGTCGGTTTGTTTCATATTGCTAAAGACTTGCAAAAAGAGATCAGGTGTGTTTTTGTTTACAGCAGGTATACCGTCATACCAACGGTGTTGGAACGGAAAGGCGCAAAATGCAGTCAGCAACTATGCATGCTGGTCTTTGCAATGCTGCGTACTGTTTAGTTAGCGTAAAGAAACGAGTGCAAAGACTGTACGGCCATGTCACGCGCAAAAAGACAACGCTCAGACTCTGTCCTGTCTTGTCGTTGACTAGAAGACTACGCAATACCGATTAGGCTACTGTACATGTACGCTTTTGTCTTAAACTATCATCGTGCTCCCGGAATCGATTGCGACTATGCGTGAAATTTCTACATGGCTGATGTCAGCTTGAAGCTACTCCAGAAGCAATCGCTGCACGCGATTAAAGTGATACCTTCACTCGCTGCGATGTAGGGAAAATACTGGAACTGTTTGCACACTAAATGACACCTGTGAGGTGGGCGATTGTTTACTGATCTCCGCATGTCTCAGAGGAAATAATCAGGAAGTAACTCAAATGTGATTTACAGTCAACCAATCATCATTTGCAAAATAGATCAGGTGACAAGCTAGCTTGTCACGTGACATAACGAGTTACGAGGCCTCCCTTTGCTTTTCAGAGAGAACATCATGTGATACAGTCCCTTTGCTATCCTCGTGCGGTCGCACCACCGAAAGCAAAGGGAGGCCTAGTGTCGAGGCTACTACATTGGCAAATTTCATATACAGCTGTGTCACCAGTCTTGCTGTGCTTTCGGCTTCTTAGATGTCGCACCTCAATGCAGTCATGGCAAGGCTAGCGAGTATAATAGCTCTTCAACACTGGTTGACGCATTTCAGTTATGAAACAGAGAAATTAGATGATGGAGACACTACCGATCGACATTTTATAATTACCTCATTCCCCTAGCGTGCGATTTGCGAAACTGTCGATAAATTTGAATGACTCCTAAACGTGTATCATTTTTATGTCTATTTTTGCACAGCTCAGACTACACTGGCAGGTGGCACATTAATTGAAAGATGGGGATATTTCCTTTGATGGGCTGCATGCAAGGCTTCTTTCATTGCATGTACGTGTACATCATACTGTTGTACTTTGAACACCACTTTTCTCAGTTTCTCTTTGTATCTGCGGGAAGTTTGTGCTGGCAATGCCTTTGCTTGTTCTTCATTTAAAGGGTAATCGCAATGCAAAATCAAGAATTCGTTTACGTTGGAAATCAATAGTTCCAGTTGTATACATAACAGAAAAACTAATTTTAGATTTTGAGTTAAGTCTTTGCTGAGAAATAGCAGGTCAAAGTTGCTTTTGCTTCTTTGACTTGTGGTGACGGGCGTGGTGTAGTATACATGTCACAGAGGGGAGACTCCACGCTAGTGTGTATTGTATACAAAGGAATCTGTGGCAAAAAATGGTTTGGTGTTGCGGGGCTGCAGGATGCATCAATTCGCGCAAGTCGTATGCAAGCGTGTTTGATTTCCAAAGCTAAGAAAGAGTGGGAATAGCAAATAAGGAGGACATTTGCAGAGACGTTTGTGTCGTCCAGGCAACTGTACAACTGAGTGCAATGCGTCCTACTGAGTGGACAGGAGTCTGTAGTAGCCACTTTAAGCCTGATTGCTTCGAGATACAGCCAGGTCTATTCAAGAACTTGGTCTATGTTGTAGAAGAGCGAAATTGAGGCCACCATTTTCCATCTACCTGCCTCCACACGTCAAGATCACAACACGTACTCTGGAACCTTCACAAAACAAAAGAAGAGCCACATTTGAGAAGCGGAACAAATGAGGGTAAGGAAGAATCTCGTGCAGGACTAAAACTACTGCAAATGGCTAGGAGAGGTCAGACTCTTGATGACTTGCGTATAGGTGCTCGATCATCATGTGTAGTGAATGCAGTCGTATGCATTACGGTATGCTGTACAGTTCAAGTCAAACCTTGTGTCAACGTGAATTCAACGCATGAACGTCAACTCATTTTTGTTCTCTTTCTCACATCACGAGATCTTACCATGCAGTACACTGTGCCATTATTGTCACTATTCGACATTATTATCGCATCATTATTTGATACAACCTCGAATACGTTTTGACAGCACACGCACTCCACACGAGTATGTATCTATCATCTCACAATGACTACAGCTACATCTGTGTGATGGTTGTTTACTTACCTGGATGCGCATCGATTATGTTTGCTACTTCTACTTTTACTTACGATGGTGACAGACTACCGGTTATAGCCTGTCTGCTTCTAAGGCAGCAGGCGATCTCAAAGCTTCAGAGACACGGTTGCTGAGCTCGAACATGTACGGTCTAATGGCTCCCAGCAGATCTTCATCCTGCGATTCATGCGATGACGGAACGTTATCATTACTTAAAAACCTTTGGAAGGCTCTTCAGAAGAATAATTGTCGCTGTTGTCACTTCTTACCATAGTAGCATTGCTTTGGATATGAAGATGTAGTCATTTTTACAGGTCGATGACTATACAGACGCACACGCATCTTCCGTCTGTGATGTGTACACTACACCATGCCCATTACTGGAACTTGAAGAACAGGAAGCAACTTTGACTTGATATTTCTCGGCAAAGTCTTAACTTAAACATCTAAAACTATTTTTTCTGTCATGTATGCAACTAGAACTATCAAGTTCCAACATTAAACAATTTTGATTTTTTGTGTTGTAGTTACCGTTTAACCATGCATTTCTTGTTTGAAAATTGATGTAACTGATTTCACTAACATTAGCGTGCTCACATGTGGGTCTTTCGGCTTTTCACTGGATACAGGGGAGTTCCACACTCTTAGTTAAGGATTTCAAATTGCTCTGCCACTTTCTAAGTAGTGTGGTGTAGTGAATCAAGTACATGAATTAATTGAATAGGCTTGTTTGTGTTAATGAAAAGGAACTCTCGCAAAGATTCAAGTTGATTTGTAATAGAAGTAGTCAACCGATGTGAAGTGCAGCCGTGGTACCGGCTGGTAATTCCAGGAATATTACATTGGGACTGGTCCAAGACTCGTACGGTATGCAGCGAAATAACAAGCAAATCCCTCTGGCATTCACCCAGGATTTCAACGGATTACGACAGGAACACACGAGCAATTGTATTGCAGTTTATACATATACTATTCTTATAATGCGGCTATTCCAATGTAAAGAAAGCTAAATAGAATAGCTGCAGTCAGCTGTTTGTTTAAAGTCTAAAAACCAATACACATGGTGATCTTTCGGAACACTGTTTGCTGATTTTTTTCTTCTCATACCGATTCTCTCAGCTGCATATGTTTGTATTGTGTCAAATTTCTCGAAAGTTTTATGAAATCTTCTAGCCATTGCAGTGAAGTTAGAAAAGAATTTTAATGCAGACAGCTGGAGCAAGAACATGACTGCCGCAAAGTTGAACATGCACAACAGTGAAACTACTGGTATATGATTGGTCTAGCAGTAAGCAGTGGAATGGAAGCCTCAATTACTCCTAGCAACTGCCCTAGGTGGCTAAGAAACTTGCTAATTAAATAAGCATTCCTGAACTTAGTTGTCTTACCAACAAGCCATATGCTTTCTGTAAAGAAATGACTAAAAACATAAGCAACTATGGCATAAGCTTCTGGTACACGTACAATAGTGCACTTTCTGTATGAATCTTAAAATTCATCCTTAGAGCGATGCATTTGCGAGCATATAGATGTAGTAGATCTCTAATGCTGTGGAAACAACGTTAATGTCATTCAATCCTTCAAAAATGGTCTCACAGTTCTTTCACAGATAATTGTGAGTGTTGTTTACATGTCAATCTAAGGAAGTCTCTAATCACTTTCACGTCTGTGCCACGACCTGATCCAGCCTGCAGGATAACACGCTGTGAAGGTCTGAGGTGCACAGATCCGTGATCATAAGTTCCGGACACGGCAACGTAAACCGCTTCGGTGCACTTGGCATTGGGCATTGTAGTGACCCTTTTTCCAAAGGTTTTTCTGCCAAAGCACTATGTAGACGGAGAAAAAATTGTAAAACAACTCAATTTTATTATCTGAGGTGTAACTCTTCTTTAGCAATGAACAGAACGACTACTATACCCTTAGTCCGGATATCCAGGCCTCGGGTAATAATATTTCTTTTTCATGTTACGGTAGATGATCTCATTTGTATGGCACGACTCAAAGATTATAAGTTTGGACAGTGAAGGTATTCATGGAAGCAATCAGTACCATTCAGAATGAATGCTGTGCAGCAGAAAGAAATGGTGCTTTATAGATAGTCTCCTAGAAAAGTCCTTAAAAGATATAGATTTTGGTTTGGTTACCAACTAAGTGAGTACTCGTATATGATTCTCTGACCATGATGTCCTGAATTCAATCTTGGGTGTCAACAGCAATATAATGAAATGAGTAGACTTGTTTCCGTCGATGGGAAGTTTTTGTGATCTGGCATGGGGATCATTGGCAATGAGTAGCCTCGTCCCCAGACTCTCTCGCGCTAGTCTTGTCTGATGCCCGTATGACAATTCCAGGCGTGAGAGAGTCTGGGATCATCCCACCTACTTCCTGCCATATCTCCTTACTAAATGGTCACTAAGTGTCACCCCCAACGTTATTAAGTGTCTCGTAGCTTCGTAACTTCGAAATCAAATTAGCGTTAGAACTAATCCAATAAACGTATCACACGGGATGCTATGACCATTGTTTGGTGTTTGTGGCATATCCAGCACTTACAGACAACTGAAGTATGTTGAAAAGGTAAGTCTATGGAGTGTTGGTGACGTGTGTCGTGTAAGCTTGTAGTCTGAGATCTACAATTGGCGGAGTGATGACCTTCTACCTAGTCACACGCGGATCTCCTGTGTGGCCACTAGCGTTTGCACGCAGACTAGACTCTGTAGCAAAAAGCGCACAATGACAAGGGAAGGGGTTGATCTTGACATGAAACTACCTTCTACCCTTTGAGAAGTCTTCAGGTATGAAATATACATCTTTTTGCAAAAGAATAGCCCTGGAAGCTTCAAGTTGACCCTCCAGACCGTAGTTTCATGTCAGGATCGACCCCTTCCCTTGTCATTGTGCGCTTTCTGCTACAGAGTCTAGTCTGCACACAAACAGTAATGGTTGCATGTGATCTACGTAGGTCATCACTCCGCCGATTGTAGATCTCAGACTACAAGCTCACACAACACCCGTCACCAACACTCCATAGACCTACCTTTTCAATATACTTCAGTTGTCTGCAAGTGCTGGATACGCCACAAACACCAAACAATGGTCATAGCATCCCGTGTGGTACGTTTATTGGATTAGTTCTAACGCTAATT
Source organism: Corticium candelabrum (assembly GCF_963422355.1). Taxonomy (NCBI): domain Eukaryota; kingdom Metazoa; phylum Porifera; class Homoscleromorpha; order Homosclerophorida; family Plakinidae; genus Corticium; species Corticium candelabrum. The sequence continues at coordinate 7,787,903 of NC_085088.1, read as the reverse complement.
TGATTTTGAAGTTACGGGACACTTGATGACGTTGGGTGACACTTAGTGACCATTTAGTAAGGAGATATGGCAGGAAGTAGGCGGGATGATCCCAGAGTCTCTCGAGCCTGGAATTATCATGATGGGAACCGGATAAGACTAGCGTGAGAGAGTCTGGGGACGAGGCTAGGCAATGAGCATCAGTGCTTTCCTGATAGTCATTGGTATCTACTGGGCGTGCTATTCAGAGCTGGTGAAATCCTCGTATCACACTCAATCAATGATCAATAAGCCAGTTACCAGTGCCATATGGATTACATAGAAACACGTACTTCTCTGGAACTTACCTGCCGGGTTGGTGGGCACCCAGTTGTGGGTAAAGACCCCACTTACCCTACCTAGAGGGTGATGACGACATAATGGTCTAGTGAACGGTCTGTTGACGATGACATTCAGTGCTTTTCCTGTGGTCATTGATATCCACTAGGCATGCTGTCTAAGTTCTCGATCACCATAATGCCTGCAATCTATCGAATTGGCTAGTCATTGATCGCCATGTGGACTACACAGAAACATGTACCCTGCTGGGCTTATCTGCCGGGTTGGTGGGGGTAAAGACCCCACTTATAGCCTAGTGGTTAGAGTTCTGGTTTTGTGACCATGTTGGCCTGGGTTCAGTCCAGGGTTGCGACAGCAACATAATGAAACAAGCCTGTTATTTCTTTCTTACTGACTATTTGGTTATGTCTGTGAGAGTAGACTTGTTTCCATTGATGGTTAGTTTGTGTGATTGGGCGTGGGGACCGTTGGCAATGAGGATTAGTGCTTTCCTGGTACCGGGTCCTTGCTACAGCGTGGCAGCACGCCATCAATCATCAATAACCCAGTTACCAGCGCCATATGGATTACACGGAAACATGTACCTCTGGGACTTACCTGCCGGGTTGGTGGGCACCCAGTTGAGGGTAAATACCCTACTTTTACCCTACCTATAGGGTGATGAAGACATTTCTATTGCATCACCACAGTAATGCAGTTCTCACTGAGGGTAGACTAACACATAACACACAGCTAAGTACAGGACAACACAAGACAAACTACCACCCTTCAACCATGTGTAGTCTGACTATATTGTTAGGTTAAACCTACTTTGTACTGAGCGCAATACGTTTTTGTTTGTTGATAGTTGCAGTGAGTGATTAATTTAGACTGGCTGCACCAACTCATGACACTTGTACACAGCACAGCAGGACTTTCTTGTGGTCCTGTATAATGATTTCCACTTTCAGACAATTTGTCAGGTGCCTGCAAACTACTGTAATGTCTCGTATAAAAGCCGAGCTTTTACATTTTTGAGTGTAGCATTCAATGACATCGACAATAAAGACAAAGAAGAAGCTGGTGTTGCTCACACTTTTGAAACTGGCATCTCATGGTAGTTGTGTCGATATGTCTTAACGAGTCTTACTTTTTCAAATGTTATATGGTTGTCCTGTCTACGGTATATTGGTATACGGTATATACGGTACGGACTTGGTATATGACATGTTAGAGGTCATTGCAAAGTTGATCTCTGACATTCTGAGGAGAGCAATAAGTTAGGACATAGACTCTAACGATTAATAAGACTTTTCCACTTCTGAGGTTCAGACAAGCTGTTATAATTCTAGAGCTAATAGCTTACCATTGCTCACCTCCATATTTTGAAGCTTGTCTGGCTGACTGATGTACTATGCCAACTCCTCAGCAGAACCTTCACCTCTACATAGTGACAGAGCTTCCATTTGAAAGCATCTGTTGCTAGATATTTGATTGAAACCATTAGTCTCTGGTATACTTGCAGCAAATGTAAGTTGTATTGGTGCATCTCTCAAATCATAAGTGTTGTATTGTTTTCAACCAAACCCTTTACCTGTGATTTGCATTTTCTTGATTGTTTTAATCTCCAAACTATTGTCTTCATTTAGTATTGATGTCTTATTCCAATGTGCTGAATTTGCTATATATTTCTTGTTGGGGCTAGCCTTGGTGAAACCTTTCCTATGTGTACTGTACTGTGTTGAGATGTATGTAATGGTACAACCTGACGTTGATTTTGAGCCAATCACAGACATGATGGTTTGTGATCACAATGCAGGTGTAAGTGTAATAGCTGTACGGCTGTCCAGGTTGCTGCACACCATTCCCACAAGACTACTAAAATGTGCAAACAGGCTCGAGCTCTTAGATATGGCTTGACGACGGACTACAGCAAAAAAATGCAACTAAACGTGAGAACACGTTGCTTTTACAAAGAAAGTTACGTTAGCACTACACATGCTACACATGCATGTTCTCCATGATGTCCAAACATGCAGCCACATCCGGCTGTGACTATAAAATAATCGTAGCTTGATTTAACTAACACAAATTGGTTTGCGTTGTGGAGGTGTAGGAATCAGTTTGTGTTATCTAAACCCGAGTTTCTTCTATACAAAACCCTTTTGACTGATCACTGTGTTTTCGCGTCTGTTCTCGGATTGCCCCAACGATATTTTGTTATTTTTGACTAGTGTTGTGATTCATCTCTTTTTTTGTCAACCGTCTTTAGCATTTCTGCTCCATTGAATGCATGCAGTACATGTGACTTCCAGATGGCATGCAAGTCACAGAAAACTGCCGAGTGTTGCAAGCTATCTGCTGCATATCACAAACCAGTTTAAGCCTGGTGTACTGGAGTGTAACTCAACAAACAACCAAACTTATATTAACTAGCACACTGAGTAGTTTATATCCTTTGTTAAATTTGTCAGAAGGTTTTCTCCAGTTGTAGTCGCTAGGAAGCAATACTCTAGGGACAGCACGCACATGCTCACATGCACGCACACATACACACACAGTAACGGTAAAGGTTAAACATCAGGAGCTGCCTTTCAAGGTCATGCCCCGGCCTTACAGCTTTTCTCCTGTGCTAGTCAGGAGAACTATAGGCTTGCACTAGCCGGGCCAGGTACTCAGAAGCACTGACTTGTAATGCTAACTGAGTGTGTGCACCCAAAGTTTCACCAGGTTGTCAGCAGTTAATGGTCAAGTCACAGCTGGTGGCCGTTACCATCCCTAGTCAATGACCAGGTACTCACACTCCTGAGTTGAGAGAAGCAATTGTGTGAGTTCTTTGCCCAAGGAAATTATGCCTGTGCTCCTCATCTCGAACTTAAACTTGCAGCCCGAAGGTCCTGGATCTTTCCACTCTCCAAATGTGACTCTTTAACGATTGAGCTACACACACACTTGCACCCGCATCTGCACACGAACTAATGGATGTGCCTTTCAGGTGGTTATCCAAAGATAGCGCATCTTCTGCCTATTTCAAGATGGGGCCTCTGGCACTACTCAGAGTTTTTGGTTGTGCTGATGTAGTGTTTGGCATTTGGCCAAGCATCTAAGGGCACTGACTATGGCACAGCTTTGGCACTGGACATCAAGCCATCAAGTACCTGTATGCTGCATGTTCTCTGCCAAACCCAATGGTCTGACCACTCCTGTCAAAGACTATATACTCATCTTGCTCTTGAACTTGTGACTTGAAAGTCCCGGATGTTTTCATTCATTGTATATGACTCGCTGATGATCGAGCTAATGACCACACACACACACACACACACACACACACACACACACACACACACACACACACTTCATAGATAAAGATTTGGTACATTTCTTACTATTGTACAGTATCTCTACGTCATTTGAGTTTGTTTTTTGGAATAACTGGTGTGTGTGATTAGATCATTCTTGTTGTAGGATATTGACTTTTTTCAGCATCTTGAGATGCATATGAGACAAGAACACCCTCCTCTTTGTGGTAGAGATCATCTTCACTATCGCTCTTACTATTTTCCGTGCAAAGTGGGTCTGATCACATTATGTATCTATAGTAGCTGGTGGTTTATTAACAAGAGCTATTTGTAGAATGTTATTGATGGAGATTTGTGTGAGCAATTTAATTCTATTGAACCAGGAAAGCGACGTTCAATAGCTGAAGATCTTGACAGAACTCCAAGTGAAGTATGTTGAGATAATTAGTATTCTGGAAATTTTTTACGTTTTTGCATTCATGGTGATTTGTAGGTTGCCAAGAAATTGGAAGACATACGGACACGCTTTGCGTTTTAGAGCTGGTAGTTGTAGCAGTATAATTGTTGACATCTGTAGCAATTGTTTATGTTGTATGGTGTGTTAGAACAGCAAAGTGAAGATGCTGATATTCGATAACTTTTTGTGCTATTATGGCATTTTGACTATCCTATTGATATAGCAATAGGTGTTTGCATAACGATTGACATTTTAGAAGTAAAATATTATCAGTTGTGTGTGTCTAGCCTGAGATAAAATCTGCTAACATAACTACAGCACCACTGTCTACTTGGGAGTCTGGTAGTTTCGGCTAAAGGTGTGAACCTTTTCTTCCTCATTTCATTAATTAAAATTAATTACTCTTTCTGAAATTGAATTAGATGTCAACAGAATTGTCGTTATGGTCAACAGAACTGTTCTCTAAGTCAACAAAATGCACACTGGCCAGAGCTATAAAAATGTATCTCAAGCACATCAAACCACCAATTGGTCGAGATTTTGGGCTAGATGTGGCAGTTTCAAGTTCTAATCATGGAAAACTTTTTTGAATTAAGCCATGTTACTAGCGGGGAACCCAAAACAATAAGGGCAGTACGTGTGTGTGTGTGTGTGTGTGTGTGTGTGTATGTGTGTGTGTGTGTGTGTGTGTGTGTGTGTGTGTGTGTGTGTGTGTGTGTGTGTGTGTGTGTGTGTGTGTGTATGTTGTGACGGTATGACGTAAAAAGTTGATATTACGATTAGATGAGTTCGCGGGCTTGAGTGCAAGGTTTGCGTGGAGTAGCCTTGTAACCTTGTAATAACGTTGGGTTCAGTTCTAAAGA